>NC_086106.1:117418879-117718879 GCF_963921235.1 Mobula hypostoma | reverse complement strand
GGAGCTTCCCAGCCGTCAGTTGGGAACGTCCGGCTCACGACCACTAAAAGTCGGGAAGAAACAAATTGGGATGATATTGGGGACCACATGTCCTTGTATCAGGAGCACATGGAAGCTGTTAGGAAGCAGTGGCAGGTGTAGAGCACCTCATGAACACTCCAAAAATCTGTCCCGTTACCCTCATCCTGCCCTGACCATGAATGCGGCTCTCATTCCCACACTGACCACCTCTGAGCCCACAGAACCAGGAAGGAAGAGAGTCACCCTGGACACCAGAATGCCTGAGGAGAAGTTGTGACTCTGGGAAGTTCACCCTACTGTTACCAAGTTGCCCTCAGCCTTAAACCAGTCACGTGACAGGATCCATCATAGGCACCTCAGGGCGGGGAGTGGTAGGAGAAGGCAGCAGCAGGCCGCCTTGGGTCTGTACCTACAGGAGAACGAAAGGGAAGGAAAATTAATGCGGGAGGAAGGAATACTTACTCTTACACCATTTAAAAGGGCGGTGAGGAGCCTGTAGGAATCCAGCTTCCTCTGGGCCAGCACCAGTTTCCTCTCCTCCCAAGCACTGGCCTCGCTCTCCGTCTCTGTCTTCCACAGCTCACGCTGGCGACGTCTCTCTTCACTCTCTTTCTGCCTATGCTCCCTCCTCCTCAGCTTCTCCTTCCGCCTCCTCTCCCTGACCCGCTCTTCTTCCCTGCGTTTTCTAAAGACAACAGTTCGGGGAGATGGACATGAAATTGCAATGCTTCTGGCCGTTCTGATTTTATCTAAAGCACATTCAATTACCGAGCTGAAGTTCATATGGCTCCCTCTCAGTGAAAGTGGAATCACAATTATACACAGCTCTTTTAATTTGCTGCCAAACGCATACGAGATAACACAGCAATTACATTTGTGATTTAATTAGCAGCGCTGACTCTAAGAACATGGCAAGCTCAGGAAATCTTTGCTGGAGTACTCAGTAAATTTAGAGAAAAGTTCAAAGTGAGTGTACTACCAAGGTAAAGTACACGTCACCACCTACTACCCTGGGAAAAACACACAAAATGCTGGAGGAACTCAGCAGGTCAGGCAGCATCTGTGGAAATGAATAAACAGTCGACGTTTCGGGCCGAGGCCCTTCTTCAGGACTTGGACTACCCTGAGATACATTTTCTTTCAGGCATTCACAGAAGGTACAAAGAAATAG
Organism: Mobula hypostoma; assembly: GCF_963921235.1. Lineage (NCBI taxonomy): Eukaryota > Metazoa > Chordata > Chondrichthyes > Myliobatiformes > Myliobatidae > Mobula > Mobula hypostoma. The sequence goes on along the minus strand of NC_086106.1, from coordinate 117,717,687 downwards.
AACAGTCAATTGAAAACTACAAAGACGGAGAAATAATCAAGGTAAAAAGACAAGCTGTGCAAGTAAAAAATAATTAATGAATATATAATATTGAGATCATGAGTTAGAGTCCTTGAGAGTGAGTTTACAAGGTCAATACAGTAATCACGTGAGATACTTGATTTGCTGTCTCTTTCCAATGAAAAAGCCTCTTCCTCATAAACTAGAGAAGAAATTTCAGATTCAGGAAAAGTTACGTTGCCCTTTCTTGACCATGATCCTCCTTATAACACATTGCTTTGAACTAGTTATCAGTAACCCCTCTCTGTACCTCTTTTAACTCGGACAACATTTTGTCTGATTTTGTGAAATCTCAAACACATGTTTGTGCAAACAGCATCGAGTACATTTTGTCAATGTGCATGACGGTGTCCAGAAACTTCTCCCCAGAGGAAAGGGAAGCTAAGTAGAGGGCACAGGTTTCAGGCGAGAGGAGAAAGATTTAAAGAGGGGCCTGAGGAACCACTTCAGATAGATAGTTATGTGTTCACGGAACATCTGCCAGAGGAACTCAGAGTCACAGAACAGTACAGCTCAGAAATAGGCCTTTCAGCCTGTTCAGCCTGTGCTGAACTATTAATTACCCTACTCTCATTGACCTGCACCCGGACCATAGCCCCCATACCCCTCTCATCCATGTACATGTCCAAATTTCTCTTAAATTTTGAACTTGCACGCACATCCACCACTTCTGCTGGCAGCTCGCTCCACACACTCACCACCTTCACGGAAGAGGCTCCCCCTACTGGTTGAGGCAGGTACGTCACCATCACCATTATGTGCCGTGTTGTACAGCGTGGGGGATCGTGGGCCCGTGACTATGATTGTTCTTGGCCAGTTTGTCTATAGAAGTGGTTTGCCGTTACCTTCTTCTGGGCAGTGTCTTTACAAGACGGGTGACCCCAGCCACAGGTACACTAATGGCATTTAAAAGACAGTCAGATAGGTTCACCGATAGGGAAGGTTAGAGGGATATGGGGCAAACACAGGCAAAGAGGGCACCTTGGTTGGCATGGGTGAGTTGGGCCGTAGAGACTGTTTCATGTCGATATGTATAACTCACAATTAAGTTCCTGGTCAAAAGGAATTTAAAACTAGCACATCGGTTGGGAAAATGATGGAGTTAGCAATAATGCTGCTTCTGTCTGTGACATTTTAACTGGGAAAGATATTGGGCGAGTCAGCATAACTGGCTAAATCAGATTTAAGTTATCCACCCCACTCCATCCCAGGCACCTCAGCAATACTGGAACACAATATGCCATGGAGATGAGGCTTTCTACTATCAGAGATGCTGAGGCTGTTCTGTTTATTACTTTTGGACGGGGTTATGAAAACAATGAGTTATCCTAAACACTTGCGACGTGAGACTCGTTCTACGTATTGCTGCACTCCTCCACTGGATGCGGTGGGAACCGTTTCTGTACAGAGAATTTCTGTGGCATTCTTCACATCTCACTGTGAAGAGAACATCTCATTATGTCAGGGAACACAAAAACCACAAGGATTCCACAGACAGCAGATGAGATGAGAAGGTGAATGAATATTATGACCTCTAGTCAAGCACTCAAATGATATGCCATTTTCAGTTAACAGATATTCTTCTGTCAAAACTTGGCAGAAAAGGTTGCACATGGAATTCCCTTTTTAATAATTTCTAAGGTACTAATCTTGATTCAGAATTTTAATGGCTATAGTTGCGTGAATGAAGTCACGCAATGGAGAAAAGTACTGGTAAAAACGAGGCAGCCTCGTTATTTGACAAAACAAGATACAGCAGGCATCATACTGAGACTTTCTCAGTGGAAACATCTGCCTGGGCCCAGTACTACATACATTTTATGTGCTAAAGATCAAAAAATTCAGGACTGTTCAAACAAATCCATATTTACAATGCTTCCTTTGAATTATATGCAACAGTTTCAAATGCCTGAATCTTCCCAGCAGCAGACCCAAAACAAGTGTTACTTCCTGTCGTATCCATGCAATGGGATGTCGACTGGATTCATGCATATGTAGACAATCAATAAAGTGCCTGTTTCCTGGTCTGTCTGGTTTGCATTTTAAATTTAATCTTCAATGCATATTTGAATCTGATGGCTAGTGGCTAAAATCGGTTCAGTTACCTTTTGCTACCTGTGCTAACCGCAGCCTCCCCCCCGAATAAATAAATAAATAAATCGCTCTAACAAAGCTCAGAATTTCCTGTTGGAAACAACTGCCTGTTCTACCTAGCAAGGGAAAACTTGCACAAGGACACATGGAAATGTTCATTTTACAGCACCACAGTCCAGAAACAGGCCCTTCAGCCCATCTAGTCCATGCCAAACTGTTATTCTGCCTCATCCCATCAAACTGCACCTGGACCATAGCCCCCCATATCCTTCCCACCCATGTACTTATCCAAACTTCTCTTTAAAGGTTGCAATTGAACCTGCATCCACCACTTCCACTGGCAGTTCATTCCACACTCTCACCACCCTGAGTGAAGATCGACCCCTCATGTTCCACTTAAATATTTCACCAATCATAATCCCACATCCTTTGGTTCCCTTACAGGTAAAATTTTTCTCCTGAATATGACTGAGGCTCCTTTACAGTAATGAATTTCAAAACCTCCAAACCCTAAGAGTGTAGAAATCTCTTATCCTTTCTGTCCTGAATATCTAACCCAGCTGGAAGAGGCATCAACCCCACATCAAGCCGCATCCACTTCACTGAGATATGTCTCATTAGTCTACTTAAATACTTCTCACACGGAATCAATCTGATACACCTTCGCAGCATTCCCTCTGTTGTGTGTACAGTACATCCCTCATTAGGTAGGGAAGTGAGATCGGTACGCAATGTTCCAAATGAAAATTCCCCAGGACTCTACATAATTACAGCAACAATGATCTAATCATGTACTTCAATCCCTTTGCAATAAAAGACAACAAACTGTTTATCTTCCTGCTTGCTGAACTTGCATATTTGAGGACAGAGGGTGGTGAATCTTTTTCAGACGGCGTGCTCAAGCTGGCAATAAAATGTTCTCATGTGCCATGATAATTTTGGGTCATGATTATCACGAATTAGTAACGATAATTATGGACTTTAAGAAAAAAGGATAATTCATGCTGCTTACCTACATCTATTCATTGTTTCACTGTTAATAAAAATTTAATAGAAATAAATGAATCACTTTCGAAAACTTGTCCAAAGATCTCACCCTACTACTGGACTTGCTGTGTTGTGTAGAAGACGTTTCACCACTCATCCAAAAGGCTTCTTCAATTCTAATCCACAGTGGGTAGTTTCCATTTTAGGCATCACCTACTTACAATACAGTCCTACCAACTCTACCACAGCATCTCCACAACATTTCACACCTCCATACATGCAAAGATAAGACTAATAACCCTCTCATTACCTCTACAATTCTAAACAACCCTCATGTGATTGCAATACCTTAAACAACTCAGAGTTTATAAACTTGAAAACCACCCAAATGGATTAGAACTGATAAAGCCTCTTGGATGAATGGCGAAACAACTTCTAGACAACATAAGTTAAGTCCAGTTGCCTTGATTTACTACTGCTTGAGATACAATGATCTGGATGACTGAGAATGTTCATAGACTATTTGTTCAAAAATCAATCTTTTACAAAGGCAACTGAAAAGTGACATTACTTCAATACAGTTTTGTGTTTGTAACTGTAATCATTTACAATCCAAATACTGATGTGCAACCAGGTCTGTGAGGATTTCAAAAGGTATCATCCAATCTCACATGTTTTCGCAACCATCTAGCTCAGGGTTGGCCAACTTTTTACATTCCATGCGTCAATTTTTTCACGCACGAGTTCAGATGTGCCATATAACTCTTGTACCCCACAATTCTTGTAAAAATGTTAATATAGAACTTGTGCATGAAAAAAAATCACATCTGAACTCATGCGTGAAAAAATTGACACATGGAATGTAAAATGTTGGCCACCCCTGGTCTAGCTGGTGCCAAGCTGAGGCGATTCCTATGAAAACATCTCACTGCTCTAACCTTCAAAATAAAATTACTGTTTCACTTGGCAGTAAAGATAATCATTATATTTTATACACTATGGATCGAGTTTACTGAATTGAGGGGTGGCACTACATGCTGTGTGCCAGAAAAATTCTTTGCATGTGCCATCTTGGGCACCCGTGCCATAGGTTCACCGCCCTTTGCTGGATCACCTTTATTAACCTGCATTCTCAAGACAGCACAGTCCCCAGTGATCCCACTAACATGGAGAGATGAGCACATCAGGACCAGCGTTTTGACAGCTAACTCATGTCCATTGCAAAAAACATTCAATGTTTCTGGATAGACTCGATAACATGCAAAAACTACTGTATCTGTCGACATGGAGCGGAAAGCAAGTTTGTAAATCTGACAGAAGCAAAGGATGTTGGAAGTGGCAAGGATGGAGTGCTGCGGGAGGAGTGTGGGACAGGTGACAGAGAAGGAGTGGTGGGGGGGGAAGGGGGATGGCACAAATGTAGACACACCCAGCCCTGAGACAACAGGCAATGTCATTTGATTCCAAACAATTGGTTTATTGATCATTACAGAATGTCTCCCTGGAGCTTCCTGCTCCCTCCCCTCTCCCTTCCGCTTTTCCCAACCATGACTCCCCTCCCGCTGTCCCCCTCCCAATCTCACTCCACAATAGAGACCCATATCAGAATCAGGTTTATCATCACTCACGTACGTCATGAAATTTTTTTGTGGCAATACATAAATTACTGCAGAGAAGTCAGAGGCAGCCTAGCTGTATACATGTGCCTGAGATTTCCACACAGTACATTAAAATAAATCTTTAAAAGTTTTTAAAACACTTCAGAATACTTTTAAACAATTTAAAAATATTTAGCAGCTTAATTAATTTAATTTGTCCCCGTGGCCTCTCCTCTCCTTGCGCGGCTCCTCTACGTTCAAGTAAGCAGAGAAGTTTTTGGGTCCTGGGTCTACACAAGTGACCAGTATGCTTTAGACAGTATGCTTTCAATGACACCCCCCCCTCCCCCTTACTCCAACCACAAGTTTGGTAAAGCACTCTGGAATCCTAGAACAAGATTGATAATCAATCAATGAACTGGTGACAAACACGCACATCCTTAACGATAACAAACACTAAAGCAAGTGCCAAGCACCAGGTAGAACCACCTTCACCCGCAGTTTTCAGCAGCTGTTCTACCTCAGCTTCCCCATGACAGCCCCACCGTTACAGGAGCCAATCTTCAACCAAATGAGTTCACTCCAAGTGATGTACCCCAACCAATCTGCTCCTGCCCTTTTAAAGGCAAGCAAGTGCATTGAACCTCCTCTGAGTATCCTAACTGGATGCATCACAGCATAGAAACACCAACTCAGAAACTACAGGGAGTGGTGGACATGACCCAGTCCCTCACAGGCAAAGTCCTGCCAACTACTGGGCACGTTTACATGGAGTGTTACCACAAAGAGCAGCATCCAGCATCAAAGGCCAGTACTCAGGCCATGCCCTCTCTTCACTGCTACAACTAGTACAGAAATCTTAGTTCCCACACCACCAGGTTCAGCAACAGTTATTCACAAACACGAGAAAATCAGCAGTCGCTGGAAATCCAGACCAACACACACAAAACGCTGAAGGAACTCAGCAGGTCAGGAAGCATCGGTGGAAATGAGTAAACAGTCAACATTTCTGGCCAAGATCCTTCTTCGGACTATTCACTCTTTTTCATAGACCTGCTGAGTTCCTCCATCATTTTGTGCATGTTGCTCAGGAACAGTTATTACCCTACGACCATCAGACTCCTGATAAGGTGCGAATAACTTCATTCACAACTCTGAACTGGTTCTTTGACCAACAGACTCACTTTCAAGGACGGTCTAAAAACTCTGGTTCTCAGTATTTTATTTTAATTTGCAGAGTTTGTCTCCTTTTGCAAATTGGTGGTTTGTCAGTCTTTGTAGTTTTTCATAAATTCTATTGTATTTCCCTTGACTCCCTCCTATTAATGCCTTCAAGAAAATAAATATCAAGGTATGGTAACATACAAAGATTGATAATAGATACCCTTTGAACTGTAATTAGGAAGCTATACATCAGCGCACCAGAGATGGACAACACTAGGGGTCAAGTCTGACATTGTACAGCACCTCATATTTCCCTGAAGTTCAAATGCGACAGGACTTAAACTCTAAGCACCATACAGCAAGCAAGATCACTCTGCACTAGAATCTATTACTGTTGAGTTAGATTCCTGCAGTTGAGGAAATAGAAATTGATTTTAATCTTCTACTTTGAATCACACAGACACTATGGTTCTTTGTCACTTACTTTTCATGTTATCTTTTAAAATTCTTCTTTTTTTTATCTCTGACATATGAAACTAAGAGGGATTCATTGTGAATCTCCATTGGCTGCCTGAACTCCACCAGCAAATTGGGTGTATTTAAAGCGGAGGTTGATTGAAGGTGGCAAAGATAGCGAGGAGAAGGCAGGAGACTGGGATTAAGGGGAAAATAAATCAGCCATGAAAGAGAGGCAGAGCAGACTTGATGGGCTGAATGGCCCATCTGCTCCTTTGTCTAATGGCCTTACAGGCTTGGAGAAATCAAGCAGTCCTTCATTACTGGATCTACAGATCATAAACAAGAGATTCTGCAGATGCTGGAAATCCAGAGCAACACACACAAAATGCTGGAGGAACACAGCAGATCAGGCAGCATCTAAGGAAATGAATAAACAGTCAACGTTTCGGGCTGACACCCTTCATCAAGACTGGAAGCGGGGGGGATGAGGCCAAAATAAGAAGGTGGGGGAGGGAAGGGAGTACAAGCTGGAAGGCGAGAGGTGAAGCCAGGTAAGAAAGGTGGGTGGGTGGGAGGGATGAAGTGAGAAGCTGGGAGGTGATAAGGGCTGAAGAAGAAGAAAGAATCTGACAGGACAGGAGAGTGGACCATGGGAGAAAGGGAAGGAGGAGGGGCACCTATCACCTGCCATCTTGTACTGCATCCCTTCCCCTCACCTTTTTATTCTGACTTCTGCCCCCTTCCTTTCCAGTCCAAACATCAACAGTTCATTCCTCTCCCGACCTGCAGAGACCCTCGAGCATTTTGTGTTTAACTGGTATCCCCGGCAGCACCGTGGGGGTACCTTCACCAGAGTGGACGACGGCCGGAATCACCGCCAGGCTCAGTATTACCGTTCGGCCTCCTCCTCTTTGTCCCTCCGTTTCTGCTCCTCTCGCTGCCTCTCCAGCTCCTGCAGCTTCAGCCGTTCCAGGTGCCGCTTTTCAATCGCGGAGTCGCTCAGGTGCTTGGTTGTGTCGAAAGTCACCTGGAAGTCAAGGACAGAAAGGAAGACTACATGCAAGAGCTGCGGCAGAGGCTCAGCAGAAACACCACATTAGAGTCCGGTTTGTTTTCAGGGAATGGGCAGCTTCACCGGAAAACACTCTGAAATCTCTGCTGTGTCTCCACACTCAGCTGCATTTCCTTCCCCTCATTAGCTAGCACGAAAATGCCCTTGTTAATATTAGCTCTCCTGCCTGCGCCCCAGACTGGCAGCACGAGTAATGTTATTACAGTGCCAGTGACCTGGGTTCAATTCCACCACTGTCTGTAAGGAGTTTGTCCGATCTCCCTGTGTGACCGCGAGGGGTTCCTGCAGTTCCCTCTCACATTCCAAAGATGCACAGACTCACAGGATAACTGATAATGGGTGTTATTGGGCGACACAGGCTTACTGTGCTGTATCTCTAAACAAATTTCAAAAAATATATCTGTCAATTAACATGGACTCAACTTGACAGTGTCCCTTCATATCCGGTGCACGGAGAGAAACAGGTCCACGTACACGACTGTGCTAACGTTTTCCACACAGTTGTCAATGTGGAGCGGACAGCGAGTTTGTAAATTCAATGGGAGCAAAGGATGTTGGGAATGGTGAGGGTGGAACACCGCGGGAGGGGTGTGGGACAGGTGGCAGAGGAGTGCCAGGGGTGGGGAATGGCACGGATACAGACATACCCAGCCCTGAGACACCAGGCAAGGTCGTTTGATTCCAAACAATTGGCTTATTGATCATTACAAAATGTGTCTCTGGTGCTTCCCGCTCCTTCCCACTTTTCCCAATCAGGATTCCCCTCTCCCTGCCCCCTTCCCACTCCGTCTAAGAGACCCATATCAGAATCAGATCTATCATCACTCACGTGTTATGAAATTCGTGGGTTTTTTTGTTTGGCAGCAGTACTATGCAATACATAAAATAATTGGGCAAATTATTGTACTGTGCAAAAGTCTTAGGCACATATACACTGCTAGAGTGCCTAAGACCTTTGCACAGTACTGTGAGTAAAGGAAATCTGTAGCCCTTTGTGGGCAGTGTGAAGCTTACGATCCTTTCCTTTAGCAAAATATTAATCAGCTTGCACCCTGCCAATGTGAGAATTTTAGGGGAAAAAAAACACAATTGCTGGAAGAACTCAGCAGGTCAAGCAGCATCCAATTTGAGGTGGATAAATCCCCACTGCCTGACAAGGTGTTCCCTCGGGCCCCGTGGGAGGCAAGTGCAGAAAAAAGCCGGGGTCCTAGCAGAGAAATTTAACTCATCCTTGGCGACAACTGAGGTACCAAAGGATTGGAGGATAGCTAATGCTTTTCCACCGTTTAAGAAAGGCTCTAAAAATAAACCAGGAAATTACAGGCCAGCGAACATAACACCAGTGGTGGGACAGTTAACGGAAGGTATTCTAAGGGACCATATATATGAGTATTTGGACAGACATGGACTGATTAGGGATAGACAGCATGGCTTTGTGCGTGATAGATCACATCTAAGCAATCTTATAACGTTTTTCCGAGGATGTTACCAGGAAAGTCGATGAAGGCAAGGCAATGGATGTTGCCTACATGGACTTTAGCAAAGCAATTGATAAAGTCCCACATGGGAGGTTGGTCAAGGTTCAGTTGCTGGACATTCAAGATGAGGTAGTAAATTGGATTAGACATTGGCTTTGTGGGAGAAACCGGAGAGCGGGAGTAGATGGTTGCTTCTCTGACTGGAGGCCTGTGACTAGTGGAGTGCCACAGGGATCAGTGCTGGGTCCATTGATTTGTCATCTACATCAACAACCTGGATGATAATAGAAAATAGACAATAGGAGTAGGCCATTCAGCCCTTCGAGCCAGCACCGCCATTCACCGTGATCATGGCTGATCCACTATCAGTATCCAGTTCCTGCCTTATCCTCATAACCTTTGATTCCGCTACCTTTAAGAGCTCTATGCATCTCTTTTTTGAAAGCATCCAGAGACTTGGCCTCCACAGCCTTCTGGGGCAGAGCATTCCATATATCCACCATTCTCTCGGTGAAAAAGTTTTTCCTCAACTCCATTCCAAATGGCCTACCCCTTATTTTTAAACTGTGGCCTCTGGTTCTGGACTCACCCATCAGCGGGAACACGCTTCCTGCCTGCAGCATGTCCAATCCCTAAATAATCTTATATGTTTCAATAAGATCGCCTCTCAGCCTTCCAAATTCCAGAGTATACAAGCCCAGTCGCTCCAATCTTTCGACATATGATAGTTCCACCATCCCAGGAATTAACCTTGTGAACCTACACTGCACTCCCTCAATAGCAAGAATGTCCTTCCTCAAATGTGGTTAACTGGATCATTTTTGCGGATGAAACCAAGATTGAGGGTGCAGTGGACAGCGAGGAAGACTATCAGAGCTTGCAGCAGGATCTGGACAGGCAGGAAAAATGGGCTGAAAAATGGCAGACGGAATTTAATACAGGCAAGTGCACGGTGTTTTGGTAGGACCAACCAGGGTAGGTCTTGCAAGGTGAGCAGTAGGGCACTGAGGAGTGTGGTAGAACAAAGGGACCTGGGAATACATGTCCATCATTCATTGAAAGTGGTGTCACAGGTATATAGGGTCATAAAGAAAGACAGGAGGGAAGGGGAGGACCGGTGACGGAGTGGAGACAGGAGGAGGGAAGGGGAGGACCGGTGACGGGGTGGAGACAGGAGGGGGGAAGGGGAGGACCGGTGGTGCGCCATGGACGGGAAGAGAGGGCTGGCGGCACACTGCGCTGCTCAACCTGCTGAGTTCTTTCATCATTTTGTCGTTCTTGTAGGTTCCCACATCTACAGTCTTATGCTTGGGAGGGTTGTTGTGTACTGACGCTGGCTATTTACTCAAGAAAAAGTTTGTGACACAGGAGGAGGAAAGACATTGACTATCTGCAACAGTTTATTATCTACTTGCCTTGCTGTAGAGCCTTTCACGAGCCTTCCTGCGTACTGCTTGTTACGGACCCTGGACCCTGCTCTACATGTGACCGCAAGAAACTGCAGTGAGTTGGAGATACGGTTCAGCACACAGAGACCAGCCTCCTGTCCTTGGACTCTGTCTATACTTCTCACTGCCTCTGTAAAGCAGCCAGCATTGTCAGGGACCCCACCCACCCCAGACATTCTCTCTTCTCCCCTCTCCCATCGGGCAGAAGGTACAGAAGCCTGAAAGCATGTACCACCAGGCTCAAAGACAGCTTCTGGCCCATTGTTCTCAGACAATTGAATAGTTCCCTAGTACGAGAAGTTAGACTCGTGACTGCACAGTCTACATCATTGTAACCTTGTACTTTATTGTGAACACAAGAGATTCTGCAGATGCTGGAAATCCAGAATACTTTACTTTTACATCACTGCCTACCTGCGCTGCACTTGGTCCTGCTCTCTATTGTTTCACTCAATGTACCATTGTAATGATTGCTCCGTATTGCTGATGTACACGACAAGTTTTGGTACTGTACCTCGGTACAGGTGCGAATAATACGCTGATTTACCCCAAAGTACTCTGCAGTCAGTGAGACACAGTGCACCTCCAATAATCTGACACCCTTGCTGGTGCTGGACTGGCAGATTCTCTGATGTTTTGGACGTTACGATCACAACATGTTTTTCCCAGGGTCGTTACACGGCAGCACAATAGACTTTCCAGTAAACCAGGCAAGTTTAAAAAGGGAGCTCGGGAAACATAACCCAGGCAGTTTAAAAGGTGCCTGGAGAAAGAAAAAACATGAGCTTCATTTATCACATGTACATGGAAACTTACAGTGAAATGTTTCATTTGTGTCAAATCAAATCAAGTCAGCAAAGGTTTTGGCGACAACCTAGCTTGTCCACAAATCACTAACCCTAAATATCCATCTTTGGAACGTGGGAGGAAACCGCACACCTGGAGGAAACCCACATGTTCATGGGGAGACTGTACAAACCCCTCACAGACAGCAAGAGCTGAACCCCAATCTTACAGCTGAAGGAAAGGATCGAGGATTTTTTTTTCCTCTGCATGGGAGGCAGAGATCTGGTGAGGATTCAAAGAGAGTGAGACAGGACTTTGGTGAACCTAGATGAGATGCAGGAAACGAGGTCTCAGTGAGTTCAAAGCGATCTGCTCTGAGTGTGAGGGGAGTTTGGATTGAGAACCCCAGAAGTTTAAAAGGGGTGCAGGCTTGAGTCACAGAGCGTTACGGCACAGAAAAAGGCCCTTCAGCCCATCTACTGTAACCCATGCCAAACTATTTTTCTGCCTATTCCTTCAACCAATAGAGTCAGATTACTACAGCACAGGAACAGACCCTTCAGCCCATCTACTGTGGTCCATGCCGAACCATTATTCTGCCTGGTCCCATTGACCCAGAGTCACAGAGCACTGCAGCAAAGAAACAGACAGAGGTCGAGGCTTCTCACAGAAATGAGGCCATGGCAAACTCCACAGCAGTGAGGGAGAGGCTCCTGGGGAATTTATAGGGAGTGCAGGAAACAGAGCTCCCTTGAGTTTTAAAGGAAGTGAGGAGGAAAAGAGAAACTGGTAGCCCAGATCTCAAGGCTTTGGGGTTTCAAAAATACGGGCTGTTAAGATTATTGAATTTACTGAGGCATTTCAAAGTTTGGTCAGTGTGCAACATAGGGAAATGGCAGCCAATTTACACAGAGTGAGCTCCACAAGCATTAATGTTAATAAGCAAATTAATGTGAATAGGTTGTGTGAGCTGAGGCTTTTCTCTTTGGAGCGGAGGATGAGAGGTGACTTGATAGAGGTGAACAAGTTGATAAGAGGCATACAGTGGTGTTAGAAAGTTTGTGAACCCTGTAGAATTTTCTCTATTTCTGCATATATATCCTCTCCAACCCACACCTCCAATCTGATCTCATTGACTGGAAGACCTGACTCCAAATAGCTTTTTTAGAAAGCGTTACCCCAGAGGTTCACATACTTCTTTCCAACAAATACATATAATATTGGATCATTTTTCTCAATAAATAAATGCACAAATACAATGGTTTTTGTGTTATTTAATGAACTAGGTTCTCTAACTAGTTTAAAGATTTACATGAAGATCTGATCACATTTAAGGTCATATTGATGTAGAAATAGAGAAAATTCTACAGGGTTCACAAATTTTCTAACACCACTGTAGATAGAGTGGATAGCCACAGACCTTTTCCCAGGGTGGAAATGGCTAATCTCAGGGGTCACAGTCTTAAAGTGGTTGGAGGAAGGTATGGGGGTGGGGGAGGGGATATCAGAGGTGGGTTTTTAAAAAAATATATAAATAAGAGTGGTGGGCACATGGAACGCCCTGCCAGGGTTGGTGGTAGAGGCAGATACATTAGGGACATTTGAGAAATTCTTATATAGGCACATGGATAATAGAAAATTGGAGGGCTACACAGGAGGGATTGATCTTAAGAGTAGGGTAAAAGGCTAGCACAACGTTGCGGGTCGAAGAGCCTGTTCGGTATTGTACTGTTGTGTGTTCTATGTTCAAGTAATCTATTTGCAAACTGTTGGGTGACAGGCCAGGAGACTGACACAGTTCCCTTATTCTTCTTCAAAGCAGTGTTATGGGATGCTTCGCATCCTGATGAGACCGGGGGCAGGACCTCAGTACCACACACAAAATGCTGCAGGAACTTAGCAATTCAGGCAGCATCTGTGGAAAGGAATGCAACCATTTGGAGTTTTGGAGCAAGGCTCTTCATCTGGACTGGAAAGGAAAGGGGAAAGTGGTCAGAATAAGAAGGTGAGGGGAGGATGAGGAAGGGGTACCGGCTGGGAGGTGATAAGTGAAGCCAGGTGGGAGGGGAGGGGGAGGTATGTGGATGGGGAAGGAGGAGATGAAGTGAGAAGCTGGGAGGTGATAGCAGAGTGGACCACAGGAGAAGGGGAAACAGGGGCAGCTGATAGGCAGGTGAGGAAAAGAATGCCTGATGGAGCAGGCAGCCTATCCCTACGCAGCAGACGCGAGCGTGTTAACATACCTTTATGTTGCACGCCAGAGCTTTTCCGTCTTCGCCTTTGTACACCAGCTTCATTCCCCGCAGCGACGCCATCGCCCGCTCAAAGCCGGCACACTCCTGGTACTGGATATAAGCCTCGAAGGTAGGGAGGCCACCAGTGCTAAAGGTATTGAACTTCTTCCCTGTCATCTCCTCCCTATAGGGATCCAACATGGGAATGTCTATGTTTCGAATCTCTCCGAATCTTCCAAACACCCTCTGGAGGATCTCCTCCACGGGCTTCTCCTTGTTCAGCTGCTTTGAAGACAGCCACTTGCAAGGCAGCCCTTCCATGTGAATGGTGTCTGGCCTCTCCCCAGGTACAGCCTCGTTCATGGTCTTGGCCGTCTTGAAAAAGGACTCCCAGTCAGATGGGCTGGGAAAGTTGACTTGGCTCACAACTGCCATAACCCGCACCGTCTCATTGATTCCATTCACCCTGATGCTTTTGTTGTTAACCTTCTCCCACACGGTCTGCACGAGCTTCTTGTTCTCAAGCTCTGCCTCAAAGCGAATAAATTCCATTGTGCTGCGCGAGACTCTGAGCGACGTGAGCTGCTCCGGGTATACCATCTTCTTCAGAGTCTCCATGAGCTCCCAGCTTGAAATGAGCCTGGGGGAGACCTTGGACTTGGGCAGCATCACACTGATGGTCAGCCTCGCGATCGGCTTCAGGTAGAGACTCTGCGGAGCAAACAGCTCCACCGCATCAGATGTGTCAAAGAGCCTCATGACAGCCATGGCAACCCGAGCTCTGGGTGGGAAGAAAAGTGTTAGAAATAAAATCTTAACTCTCAGGGACACATTTCTATTGTATTTCTTGGTTTCTTTTGCATTTATTTATTCTACAGTGAATGCCTGCAAAAATGTGAATCTCAGGGTAGAACATGGTGACATATACAGTACCGTGCAAAAGTCTTGGACATCCACAGTTTTAAGGTGCTTGGAAGTAGGTACAGGGGAGATGTCAGGGGTAAGTTTTTTACTCAGAGAGTGGTGAGTGTGTGGAATGGGCTGCCGGCGACGGTGGTGGAGGTGGATACAATAGGGTCTTTCAAGAGACTCCTGGACAGGTACATGGAGCTCAGAAAAATAGAGGGCTATGGGTAAGCCTAGGTAATTTCTCAGGTAAGGACATGTTCAGCACTACTTTGTGGGCCGAAGGGCCTGTATTGTGCTGTAGGTTTTCTATGTTTCTATCTACGTATATATAACCAGGGTGCCTTGGACTTTAGCACAGTACTGTATTTGTCAATGTGGAGCTGAGAGTGAGTTTGTAAGTTTGGTGAGAGCAAAGAATGTTGGGAATAGCAATGGTGGGCCACCACAGGAGGGGTGTAGGACAGGTGGCAGAGGAGTGACAGAGGCGGGGGGAGGGTGGCACGGATGCAGACATATCCAGCCCTGAGACACCAGGCCAGGTCATTTGATCCCAAACAATTGGTTTATTGCTCATTACAGAATGTCTCTCTGGTGCTTCCCACTCCCTCCCCTCTCCCCAACCATGATTCCCCTCTCCCTGTCCCCTTCCCACTCTCAGTCCACAATAGAGACCCATATCAGAATCAGGTTTATCATCACTCATGTCATGAAATTTGTCTTTTTGCGGCAGCAGTACAGTGTAATACATAAAGTTACTACAGTACTGTGAAAAAGTTTTAGGCACCCTAGCTACTGTATGCATGCCTAAGACTGTGGCACAGTACGGTATGCACTTTGACAATAAATTTAGTTTGAACTTTGGAATTGGAAATTTGCCCAGAACGGTACTTTTCCCCATGTTCAAAGCAGTGAAGGAATGAAAAGGCAGCCCAGCGGTTAGAGTAACTCTATTACAGTGGCAGCGACCCAGGTTCAGTCCCCTCCACTGTCTGTAAGGAGTTTGTACATTCTCCCTGTGGCCACATGCATTTCCTCCACATACTCCAGTTTTCTCCCACGTACAAAGACATACGAGTTAAGGTTAGTAAGTTGTGGGCAGGCTACGCTGGCGCTGGTGACTCTCCCATCCGGTGAGATGTCGGATTTCAGTAAAGAGAGGGCATAGAATATAGCAAGATAGAGGATTGGGAAGCTTTTATGGAATGCCCTGGTTAAGATTTCTACTGCCACGCTGGGAGGTATTTTATTTTAGCAGTTTTCTGTAAAGTAGGGTGTCCCCCGGCTAAGAGTGTTTTGGCCTCGGCTAAAGATGAGGAGCCACATTGTCCAACTTAGGAATGTTGTGTCAGCCAGTCGGGAATGGGATGACATGGAACATTCTCGAGAGCTGGGCGGAAAGAGCCTTCTGAAGGACAGTAGTCTGGTTTGGAGTTTTTCGGCAGGAGGTGCAGAATGAAGAGCACCGGGGAAGATGCCTGGAGGATCCCAAGAAGGAAAGTTCTACTTGTGGCTGCTGGGGAAAATTAAGTAAATTAAGTAAAGCTACTCACAGCTGCTACAGAAATTAGCTCCTGTTATCTTTCTTCTTCTTTCTCTTAACTGTTTGATAAAGTTGAAAATTGGTAAACCTACTTTATTATTTTATGCTGTTGTACGATGTCATTTCTGGGCTACCGGTAACTGTGTATGGGCAGTATTTACACAGCATTTGCCCAAAATTGAGGTTTCTTTTAATTGAATCATCACGACATTTCTGTTTGGTTGAACTCCAAATCATACTGACCCTAGACGAATATTGTTTATGAAAGGTGGCCTCCTCACCAATGAGTCACATGGCTGTTAACAGAGACAGCTAACAAGCTAAGTTGGTGTATGAGCCCTGGTGACAGGGTTGCTTTTAAAAGCCAACAGAAGCAACTAAAAAAGAACCATAAAGGAGAGAAAACATTAAATATGAAGGTAAGCTAGCCAAAAATATCAAACAGGATACCAAAAATTTATAATATATATATATATATATATATATATATGGGTGGGTGTGTGTGGGTGTGTGTGTGTCTATAATATATATATATATACATACACACACACACATATACACACACACACACACACATATATATATCTATATATAGTGGATATATTGAACCACTGGAAAATGACTGGAGAGGAAATAATGGGGACAAAGAAATGGCAGACAAACTTAAGTATTTTGTGTCAGTCTTCACTGTGGAAGAGACTAGCAATATGTCAGAAATTTGACAGTGTCAGGAGGCAGAAGTGAGTGTAGCTGCTATTGCTGAGGAGAAGGTGCTTGGGAAGCTGAAAAGTCTGAAGGTAGATAAGTCACCTGGACTAGACGGACTACACCCCAGAGTTCTGAAACAGTTAGCTGAAGAGATAGTGCAGGCATTACTAACAATCTATCAAAAATCACTAGGTTCTGGAATGGTTCCAAAGAACTGGAAAATTGCAAATGTCATTTCACTGTTCAAGAAGGGAGGAAGGCAGAAGAAAGGAAGCTATAGGCCAGTTAGCCTGACTTCAGTGATTGGGAAGATGCTGGCGTCCATTATTAAGGATGAGGTTTGAGGGTACTTGGAGGCACGTGATAAAGTAGGCCAAAGTCGGCATGGTTTCCTGAAGGGGAAATCTCGCCTGATAAATCGGTTAGAATTCTTTGAGGATATGACAAGCAGGATGGACAAAGGAGAGTGAGTGGATGTTGTTTGCTGGATTCTCAGTAGGCCTTTGACAAGGTGCTGCCTAACAAGGTAAAAGCCCATAATATTACAGGAAAGATAATAGCATGGTTAAATGGTGATTGGCAGGAGGCAAATGATCAGAGTCCTAACAAGGTAAAAGCCCATAATATTACAGGAAAGATAATAGCATGGTTAAATGGTGATTGGCAGGAGGCAAATGATCAGAGTAAAGGGGGGCTTATTCTGGGTGGCTGCTGGTCACCAGTGGTGATCTGCAGGGGTCAATATTGGGACTGCTTCTTTTTACCTTGTATGTCAACGATTTGGATGATGGAATTATGTTCCATCTGGGCGACCTCCAACCTGATGGCATGAATATCAATTACTCCTTCTGGTAATTCCACCCCCCCCCCGCCCTTTCTATTCCCCATTCTGGCCTCTTAACTCTTCTCCTCGTCTGTCCTGGTGCACCTCCTCCTTCCCTTTCTCCTATGGTCCATTCTTCTCTTCTATCAGATTCCTTCTTCTCCAGCACTTAATCTTTCCCACCCACCTGGCTTCACCCATCACCTTTTAGCTATTCTCTTTCCCCTCCCTCTACCTTCTTATTCTGGCTTCTTCCCACTTCCTTTCCAATCCTAAGGAAGGGTCTTGGCCCAAAACGTCGACCATTTATTCATTTCCATAGATGCTGCCTGACCTGCTTGAATTCCTCCAGCATTGCGCGTCTGTTCCTCCGGATTTCCAGCATCTGCAGAATCTCTTGCAGTTGTGGACAAAAAAAAACAGCTTGCATTTACCCTATCTATAACCCTCATAATTTTGCACATCTTTATCAAATCTCTCATTTTCTTATAATCCAGGGAAAAATTCAACTTTTCCCGATCACTCAGGTCCTCAATTCCCAGTGATATCCATTAAAATTTCTCTGCATTTTTTCAAACTTCTTGATATCTTTCCTGGAGGTAGGTGCCCAGAACTGCATACATTACTCCAAATTAGACCTCTCCAACATGTCATACAACTTCAACATTGAACCCCAACCTCTGTACTCAATACTTTCATTTTTGAAGGCCAATATCCCAAAAGCTCTCTTTACAACCACATCTACTTGTGATGCCATTTCTCAATGAATTATGGATAGTATTCCCAGATCCCTCTGTTCTACTGCACTGCTCAGTGTCTTACCACTCACTGTGCAAGTCCTACCCTGGTCTGTTGTGCCAAAGTGCAACACCTCAAACTTGGGCATGTTCATAGTTCCCTTAGCCCACAAGACCTTGTTCATGAGATACAAGAACAGAATTTGGCCATTTGGCCCTTCAAACCTGCTCCGCATTTCATCACGGCAGATTCATTTTCCCCCTCAGCCCCAATCTCCCACCTTCTCCTCATATTAGACCATAAGACCCCTTCATTCCCTGACTAATCAAGATTCTATCAATCTCTGTCTTAAATATACCCAAAGACTGGGCCTCCACAGTCGCCTGTGGCAACGAATTACACAGATTCACAACTCTCTGGCTAAAGAAATTCCTCATCTCCATTCTAAAAGGACGTCCCTCTAATCTGAGGCTTTGTCCTCTGGTTTTAGACTCCTTCACCATAGGAAACATCCTCTCCACATCCACTCTGTTGAGGCCTTCCAACATTCAATAGGTTTCAATGAGGTCACCCCTCATTTCTCCAAATTCCAGTGAATAGAAGCCCAACATCAATTGCTCCTCACATGACAAGCCTTTCAATCCCCGAACCATTTTCATAAACCCTCCTTGATACTTGTTACCTTTATGCATTTTGCATTTTTTCTTGCTTGAAAAATGCCCAACCTGGAAATTAGTTTCAGTTCCAATGGTAAAACACTGAGTGCATCTGCAGTGACGAGGGACAAGCTTCTGGATTGGTAGAACTCCCAAAATAGTATCACAGCATCCATCAAAGCAGAAGTAGCCTGGTCAAAGCCCCAGCAGCCTTGTCTCTTGCCTCCTTCAATAACCTGGGGCAAAGTACTAATTAAGTACCTCACTTGCATTCTCCACATCCAAGCAAATGTTTTCCCCTTTTATCCTGGAGTGGTCCCACCCTCTGCCTAGTTACCCTCTTGCTCTTGATCCCAGTTATCCCTTCCTTCTTGAATCTGGTTTGATGATTGTCCCCTCACAAATTATTCTAACAAAAACAGATTTGTGGGCAACACAGCACAGGGATAGGTTATTAGCCCATAAGACATAGGAGCAAAATTAGACCATTTGGCCCATCGAGTCTGCTCCATTCAATCATGGCTGATCCTTTTCTCCCCTCCTCAGCCCCACTCCCTGACCTTCTCCCCGTAACTTTTGATGCTGTGTCCAATCAAGAACCTACTGATCTCTGCCTTAAATACACCCAACGACCTGGCCTCCACAACTGCCTATAGCAAAAAATTCCACAAATCTACCACTCTTTGGATAAAGAAATTTCTCTGCATCTCTGTTTTAAATGGATGCCCCTCTATCCTGAGGCTATGACCTCTTCTCCTAGGTACACCCGCCGTGGGAAACATCCACTCTTTCTAGGCCTTTCAACATTCTTAAGGTTTCAGTGAGATTCCCCCTCACTCTTCTAAATTCCAGTGAGTACGAACCCAGAGCCATCGAACATTCCTCATGTGACAACCCTTCTATTCCCGCAATCATCCTCGTGAACCTCCTCTGAACGCTCTCCAATGCCAGCACACCTTTTCTTAGATGAGGAGCCCAAAACTATTCACAATACTCAAGGTGAGGCCTAGGGTTGCCAACTGTCCCGTATTTGCCGGGACATCCCGTATATTGGGCTAAACTAGTTTGTCCCATACGGGACCGCCCTTGTCCCGTATTTCCCCCGCTAAGGTAGAGCGTTCCTATGAAACCTTTCGTGCCGAAATAGTGTAAAGCGAAGAAGCAATTACCATTAATTTACATGGGAAAAATTTTTGAGCATTCCCAGACCCAAAAAATAACCTACCAAATCATACCAAATAGCACATAAAACCGAAAATAACCCTAACATATAGCAAAAGCAGGAATGATATGATAAATACACAGCCCATATAAAGTAGAAATAATGTATGTACAGTGTAGTTTCACTTAACAGAATCGGGAAGATTAAGCCAAAACCGATTTGTAGAAAAAGAATCGGCACGTACACGCGTGCACATCGCACATGCGCACATCACGCACGTGCACACAGATGTCTGCGCAAGGCTTCATGATCATGGTAGTCCTTCTTGGGGTAAACACAAGTATCCGGTATTTGACTGCTACTTTTGTCCCTTATTTGGGAGTGAGAAATTTGGCAACCCTAGTGAGGCCTCACCATTTAAGGCAGAGATCAGTAGGTTCTTGATTGGACACAGCATCACATCCCTGCTCTTGTATTCAAGTCCTCTTGAAATTAATGCTAACATTGCATTTGCCTTCCTCATCACTGACTCAACCTGCAAGTTAATCTTTATGGTGTTCTGCATCTCAGACTTTTGGATTTTCTCCCTGTTTAGAAAATAGTCTGCACATTTATTTCTTCTATCAAACAACATGACCATACATTTTCCAACATTGTATTTCATTTGCCACTTTCTTGCCCATTCTCGTAATCTAAGTCCTTCTGCATCCTACCTGTTTCCTCAGCACTACCTGCCTCTCCACCTATCTTCATATCATCTGTAAACCTGGAAACAAAGTTATCTATTCCATCTAAATCATTGATATACAGCATAAAAAGCTGTCCCAACACCGACATCTGCAGAACACCACTAGTCACTGACAGCCAACAAGAAAAGGATCCTTTTATTCCCACTCACTGCCTCCTACCAATCAGCCAATGCTATAACCATGCCAGTAACTTTCCTGTAATACCATGGGCTCTCAGTTTGGTAAGTAGCCTCATGTGTGGCACCTTGTCAAAGACCTTCTGGAAGTCCAAATATACAACATCTACTGCATCCCCCTCATCTATCCTACTTGTAATCTCCTCAAAGAATTCCAACAGGTTCGTCAGGCAAAATTTTCCCTTAAGGAAACCATGCTGACTTTGTCTTATCTTGTCCTGTGTCACCAAGTACTCCATAACCTCATCCTTAACAACTGACTCCAACATCTTCCCAACCATTGAGGTCAGGCTAACTGGTCTACAAGTTCTTTTCTGCTGCCTTCCTCCTTTCTTAAAGTGACATTTGCAATGTTCCAGTCCTCCAGCAACATGCCAGTTCCAATGATTTTTGAAAAATCATTTCTAGTGCCTCCACAATATCTAACACTACCTCTTTCAGAACCCTAGGGTGCAGTTCATCTGGGCCAGGTAACTTATGTACCCTTAGGTCTTTCAGCTTTTTGAGCATCTTCTCCCTTGTAATACTAACCACACTCACTTCTCTCTCACCCTTCAACATCTGGCACACTGCTAGAGTCTTCCACAGTGAAGACTGATGCAAAATACTCATTTAATTCATCTGCCATCTCCTTGTTCCCTGTTATTATTTCTCCTGCCTCATTTCCTAGTGGTCCTATATCCACTCACAGCTCTTTTTTTACATACTTGAAAAAGCTTTTACTATCTATTTTGATATTGTTTGCTAGCTTGCTTTCATATTTCATATTTTTCCTCCTAATGATTCTTTTAGTTGCTCTCTGTAGGTTTTTAAAAGGTTCTTAATCCTCTATCTTCCCACTAATTTTTGTTTTATTGTAGGCCCTCTCTTTTGCTTTCACATTAGCTTGACTTCCCTTGTCAGCCATTGTTTGTACTATTTTACCACTGAGTATCTCTTTGTTTTTTGGGGAATGTGTCTATCCTGCACCTTCCTCACTTCTCCCAGAAACTCACACATTGCCTCTCTGCTTTCATGCCTGTCAACATCTCCTTCCAATTTACTTTGGCCAACTCCTCTCTCATACCACTAATTTCCTTTACTCCACTGAAATACTACTACGTCAGACTTTACTTTCTCCCCCATCAAATTTCAGGTTGAACTCAATCATATTGCAATCAATATGGGTTCTTTTACCTTAAGCTCCCTAATGGTCTCATGTTCATTACACAACAACCAATCCAGTATAACTGATCCCCTAGTAGGCTCAAAGCCAAACTGTTCTAAAAAGCCATCTCGTAGGCCAGTGGTCCCCAACCACCAGACCGTGGACCAGTAATGGGCTACAAAGCATGTGCTACGGGGCCGCGAGAAAACGATATGAGTCAACTGCACCTTTCCTCATTCCCTGTCACGCACTGTTGAACTTGAACATAGGGTTGCCAACTGTCCCGTATATTGGGCTAAATTGGTTTGTCCCATACAGGACTGCACTTGTCCCGCATTTCCCCCGCTAAGGTACAGCGTTCCTATGAAACCTTTCGTGCCGAAATGGCGTAAAGAGAAGAAGCAATTACCATTAATTTATATGGGAAAAATTTTTGAGCGTTCCCAGACCCAAAAAAATAACCTACCAAATCATACCAAATAACACATAAAACCTAAAATAACACTAACATATAGTAAAAGCAGGAATGATATGATAAATACACAGCCTATATAAAGTAAAAATAATGTATGTACAGTGTAGTCGGGAAGATTAAGCCAAAACCGACTTGTCGAGAAAATCGGCACGTACGCACATGCACACACAGGTGCCCGTGCAAGGCTTCATGGTCATGGTAGTCTTTCTCAGGATAAACACAAGTGTCCCGTTTTGACTGCTACTTTTGTCCCTTATTTGGGAGTGAGAAAGTTGGCAACCCTAACTGTAAAAGACATGTTGAGGTGAGTTTAACCCCACCTGGACACCCCCCCCCCCACTGGTCGACCTGTCCGCAAGAATATTGTCAATATTAAACCGGTCCGCGGTGCAAAAAAGGTTGGGGACCCCTGTCGTAGGCATTCAACAAACCCACTCTCTTTGGATCTATTACCAACCTGATTTTCCCGATCAAACTTCATGTTAAAATGTACCATGGCTGTCATAACATTGCCCTTTTGACACACCGTTTCTATTTCCTATTGTAATCTGTGGTTCACATCCCAGCTATTGTTGGGAGCCTGTATATAACTGCCATCAGGGTCCTTTTACCCTTGCAGTTTCTTAACTCAACCCACGAGGATTCAACATCTTCCAATCCTATGTCATATCTTTCTAATGATTCGATGCCAACCTTTACCAGCAGAGCCATGCCAACCCCTCTGCCTACCTTTGTTTTCCTTCAAAAGCACACGTAACCTTGGACATTCAGCTCCCAACTACAACCATCCTTCAGCCATAATTCAGTGATGGCCACAACATCATACCCAACAACCTGTAAAAGTGCAACAAGATCATCCACCTTATTTCTTATACTCTGTGCATTGTGATGTAACACCTTAAGTACGGTATTTGCTATCCTTTTTGATTCTGCATCCCTAATGCACTGATACCCACCCTGCTGGCTGCAATTTTGTCCTATCATCTGCCTGCCATTCCTGACAGTCTGACTGCATGCTATCTTTGCTTTTTCACCATCTGTCCTATCCTGAGTCCCTTCATTCCGGTCCCACCCGATGCCAAATTAGTTTAAACCCTCCCCAACATCTGTAACACACCTGCCCGGGAGAATATTGGTCCCTCTCGGGTTCAGGGGTAACCGTCATTTTTGAACAGGTCATACCTCCCCCAGAAGAGATCCCAATGATCCAAGAACCTGAGCCCTGCCCCTGCACCTCAGCCATGCATTTATCCGCGAAACCTTCCTGTTTCTACCCTCACTGGCACGCGGCACAGTAGCAATCCAGAAATTACTCCTCTAGAGGTCCTGCTTTTCAGATTTCTGCCTAGCTCTCTGAATTCTGTCTTTAGGACCTCTTTGCTTTTCCTTCCTATGCCATGGTACTAATATGTACCAAGACATCTGGCTGCTCTCCCTCCCTCTCCAAAATGCTCTGGATGCAATCCAAGATGTCCCTGACCCTGGCACCTGGGAGGCATCATGCCATCCGGGTGTCCCGTTCACGTCTACAGAATCTCGTCTGTTCCTCTGACTACTGAGTCCCATATCACTACCTTCTTTCCCTTCTGCACCATGGACCCATGCTCAGTGCCCAGAACCTGGTCTCCATGGCATTTTCCTAGGAGGTCAGCCCCCACAACAATATCCAAAACAGTCTACTTATTATTGAGCGAAAGGCCATGGGGTGCTCTGTGCTAACTGCCTACTCACATTTCCAGTTCTCCTGAAATTCTAGATTCTCTCTACTTTGGACTTTGTCCTTGATGGTTCACTGATACAGTAATCAAAACCTAATCATAGAGTCATATTGAATAATAGAGCACAGAAACAGGCTATTTGGCCCAACCAGTCCATGCTGACCACAGCATCCTCCCTGCTAGTCCCAACTGTCCACGTCGGGCCCATAAACCCTCCAAACACTTCCCCTTCATGTATCTGTCCAAATGCCTCTAAAATGTGGCAATTGTATCCGCCTTGACCTCTTCCTCTGACAACTCATTCCAGGTAAAGTTACCTCTCATCTCTCGTTCAGATCCCTCTCCTATTTCCTTGTATCGGTGCCCTCTAGATTTGGACTCCCCAACTCTGGAGAAAAGACTATAACTGCCCACCTTATCCACACCCCTCATGATTTTATTAACACCTGAGGTCACCTCTCATTCTCTTACGCTCGAAGGAATAAAGACCCCGTGTGGCCAACCTCTCCCTAAATCAGGTCCTCTGGTTTTCTGCACCTTCTCCAGCTTGACAATGTTTTCCCTACAACAGGGCAGCCAAACTGTACACATTATCACATTGTTCTGCCTTCTTCACACTGTCCCTTTCCCTCATCCATCCCAAATGCTTATCTTGAATAAAGTATTACCATGTGTTGAACATTTTACATTTAATTTCAAGTACGGTACTGTGCAAATTCAGGTGGAGTTTTAGGTAGGTGTGTGTGTGTGTATACACACACACATATATATATATATATATATATATATATATACACACACACACATATATACATATACACCCTTTGAACCCTGAACTGTTTGAAGTGATGGACAGGTGATACCCCAGCAGGGGGATAAAAAGGGACAGGTTCGCTAAGGCAGGACACACACGACACCCGGAGGTAACGAGACCCTGGAAGCGGTGCGTCTCTCACAAGTCGGTGGGAAGTTTTGGACGGCTGGTCATGGGATCAAGCCATAGACGCACAGGGTGGAAAGGCACGATCAGCGGGAACCTGGTGTGTGTCCACCCTTGCCTGGGTGCCAGGTTCACCGCAGAGAAATGATCGTATCGGGAAACGGAGGGGTCACGGTCGGTGACCTCAGATGACATCACAAAGGACTTGCCCGAAAGCTGACTGCGAAGGTCTGTGTGGAAGCCGTTTTGAATATTCATTCGTTTTGCTCTCTCCTTCCCCCACATTGTCCATCGCCACGGCAGCGATTACTGCGAACTGAACTGAACTAAATTGAACTGAACTTTGCGTCACTTTGAAACTGGTCATTTACCCCTAGACAACGATAGAGCTTGATTGATCCTGTTATCTTAATTCTGTGTACATGTATGTTTATCATTGCTGAACTGTTGCATTCATTATCCTTTTGATTAGAGTACTGTGTTGCTTGTTTCTTTAATAAAACTTTCTTCTGCTGGTTTGGCAACCCAGTTACGGGGTACGTAACAACACATACACACACACACACACACACACACACACACACACACACACACACATATTATATATATATATATGCCCGAGACCCATGCACCATGCTGTAGTAATTTAACGTTTGGCACTGTACTGCTACCACAAAGGAATAAACAAATTTTATGACATGCGAGTGATGATAAACCTGATTCTGATATAGTTCTCTATTGTGGACTGAGAGTGGAATAGGAGGGGGAATCATGGTTCGGAAAAAGGGAAGGGAACAGTAAACACCAGAGAGACATTCTGTAATGATCAATAAACCAATTGATTGGACTCAAGTGACCTTACCTGGTGTCTCAGGACTAGGTATGGCTGCATCCACTCCACTCCCAACCCAACACTCCTCTGCCAACTGTCCCGCACCCCTCCCACGGTGTTCCAACCTCGCCATTCCCAACATTGCTCCCGCCAGATTTACAAACTTGCTCTTCACTCCACGTTGGCAAATGCAGTCCTGTGCAAAAGTCTTAGGCAGCCAAGCTAAATGTATATGCCCAAGACTTTTACACAGTACTGTACAGCTCAATGCAAAACACATATCCTTTTGAGTCCAGGTTCTCTGTCCAAGGAAAACTATTCAGTAGTAAAACTTCAGCTAATTTTCTAAAGTCCAAGGCCTATCAGCAGATAGTGAATTCAGTGAATTCAACAGATGCATTATAATCAAGTTTATTTGTCATTTGTTCTTCAAAACAAACAGTGAAATACATCTGGAGGATGCGCTGGGGGCAGCTCGCAAGTGGCATCATGCATTCCACGCCAACATAGCATGCCTAAAATGTTCCGTAGAACAACACAGAACCCAAGCAACAAAAACAATCCCCTTTCTTCCTCCCACCCAAATACTACGCAGTCCTTTAACCCAAGCATAGGCTAAGCCTCCAACAGACTTGGGCCCGCAGACAACGAGCTTCTTCCTCCCCCGGGGACTCGCAAAAATTTGCAGACTCGGCTCCAACCCACAGGCCTCGACTTCCAGACCTCCAGTTTGACCCTCAACATTGGTGTGTCCTGTAATCAATCACCAAACACCAGGCCTCCACCATTTTGCGAGCCCAGGAGGTCACTGGGACTCGCTCCTCCTGCCCACGCATATCACCGGCTCTGGCACCCACCAACATCTCACTGGCCTGGGAGGGGCGGCCTTGCCTGTCTGACATCTGGCCACAGGTGCCTCACGTCCAAATAGCTCGTCTCTGAACACGGAGCAGAGACTTAGACTGAATTCTAAATTCCCCCACATCCCTATCCCTAGATTATCCCAAAATCTGTACATTGTAACCAACCTTTCACTCCAGAGCAGAAATGGCTAATACCAGGGGCATAATGTTAAGGTTATTGGAGGCAAGTACAGGGGGGATTTCAGAGGTAGTTTCTTTTTACTATGCAGAATGAGGCTGGTGCAGGGAATGACCTGCCAGGGGTGGTGTACAGGCAAATACATTTGGAGCATTTTGTAGATGGACACATGGATTGAAGAAAAATGAACGGCTATGTGGGAAGGAAAGGTTAGACTGATCTCAGAGTAGGTTAAGGGTCAGCACAACATTGTGGGCCGAAGGATTGTAATGTTTTATGCTCTTCTGAATCATATAAAAACAAAATGCACAACGTAACATGTATATTTTAGAGATATTCTGGGTTGTCTGTCCCAAATAGGTGTTGTTTCATTTTCGTTGAGGTTTCTCTTAGGCTACTACAGTAAAATGTTACATCTTGTCAGTCTTGTTGTATGCTTCCGAAACATGGACTATAACACCAGAACTCCAAAGAAACTTAGAAGCAACAGAAATGTGGTTTCTTTGAAGAATGCTGAAAGTATCATATCGAGATAAGGTAACTAATGAGACAGTACTCCAACCCATACAAAAAGATCTTTAAATGATAATATTAAATGAAAGGAAACTTAAATTCCTGGGCCATGTCATCAGAAAGGGAGAAATAGAATGCCTTACAAGGCCGTATGCCTGGGAAACACGGAAGAGGAAGGCAAAGAAGAAAATATATGGACACTGTGAAAGAACTAACAGATCTAAGTGTGCGAAATATCATTGACACTGCGAGGGATCGTTCAATGTGGACAGCCATGATCACCCAAGCGTGTAACACGCAATGCACATGAAGATGATGATGATTCTGGGTTAAGATTCAGATCAAAATGGGATCAACTCAGAAGTCTGGAACTCCCAGTAATGACAAAACAATAAGTTACTAAGATTTTATCTTCTGCAAGAAAGTTATCAAAAATCACAGAATGTACTGGAGGAAGTATTAAGAGGATGTTAGACTCATTTGTTGCACTTTTGAAAATGCCAAGCATTTCAAAACTCTGTACAACATACAGGGAATTAAACATATGGAAATATCAAGGGCTAAAGCAGATGTCCTATTTCATGAGCACTGTAACTCAACTGGCCTTGACAAGTTTCCCTAGGCTGGAAGGTAAATGTACCGATATCTTCAATGGATCGGCTGGACTACACAGTACACCACCAGCCTTTATAAAAATCATTTGCTTTCATTCTTACTTAAGTTCAGCAATGAATCAAAATCCAATTTAAGATTTGCTTAAAGGTTCAACATTACTTAATGTCATTTCCAGTACACCAGTGTAAAAGAGAACAAAATAATTGTTACTCTGGATCTGATGAAGCATGAAAAAAAACCCCGCAAACAATATATATTAATACATATGGTTTTATACATAGGTTTATTGTATGTCCATAAAGTGATGCTAAGTACAGTTGTGTCTGTACATAAGGGATCTCTTACAGGAAATGATAAAGTACTGCTGGTTGGGCGCATGGAGGGGTGGGTTAGTGGCTGGAGGTGTTGATCAGCCTTACTGCTTGGGAAAAGTTAACCAAATAGCATTTGGCAATTTGTACACTGTTACAAAAGATTCATTATGATGCCTTTCAATAAGTAAATATTTTGTCCATATTTCAACTTCAAAAATCTACATCACCAGCCAACTCAATGGTTTTTGACAAAACTACTTCATCTGTTACTCCTAGAAACAGGAGCCCGAAGACCCACACTCACATCAAGAAACAAGTTTTTCCCCATGCCACACCCTAACCTCTGCCATCAAATTTGTGAATGGTTCATGAACACTACCTCACTGTTCCTTTTTTTGTTGCACTGTTATAGTAATTTGTATTAATTTTATGATTTTTTTTACAGTACTGCTTCTGCAAAACAATAAATTTCATGTCATACAAGTCAACAATAATAAATTTAATTCTGAAACACAGAGGCGTTTGCCCACTCCGTTGCAGAGCCCCACATTCTTGTCAAAAACTGGGCTCTTGCACCTGTTGCAGTGTCAGTGCCAAACTTGGATACTTTACTCTCTACTCACTCCTTCAGGTCATCAATGAGAAGAGCCAACAACATCGAATGCCAAACATAATGTTTTCACAGCTGTGAAGCAACATTTTCCTCGATTATGTTGATCTACCACGCTCGAGTCACCACCTAAATAATGTCACTCTGCCACTCAATAGGATGACCATGCACAGCGATGAAGAACTGATGAAAGCGTTCTGCTGCTCAGCACCTGGGGAGAACTGCGCTGCCAAATAGAGCTCAGTCACCTGCTAAGCCAGCTCGGTTTCCCTAAGCAGTTCTGATGAAGTGTCTCGGCCCGAAACTTCGACTGTTTGTTTATTCCTTTCTCCTGACGCTGCCCGGCCTTCCGAGTTCCTCCAGCATTTCCTGTGCGCTGCTCTGGATTTCCAGCATCAGCAGAATTTCTCGTGTTATCTACTCCCCAGAGACCAGATTCCCCGGTGATTTGTCTACATTGTTCGCAGTTGCATGCAAGAAATTCAGAGTCACCTTCTCTCTACCCGTCCACCCATGCCCACTTACCAAACATAGGTCTCAGGCCAGCAATGGGGCACAGGAACCCAGCTCATCTATACAGGACCCTGGTCAGACCCCACTTGGAGTACTGTGCTCAGTTCTGGTCACCTCATTACAGGAAACACGTGCAAACTATAGAAAGGGTGCAGAGGATGTTGCCTGGATTGGGGAGCATGCCTTATGAGAATAGGTCGCGTGAACTCAGCCTTTTCTCCTTGGAGCGACGGAGGATGAGAGGTGACCTGCTAGAGGTGTATAAGATGATGAGAGGCATTGATCGTGTGGATAGTCAGAGACTTTTTCCTAGGGCTGAAATGGCTATCACGAGAGGGCACAGTTTTAAGGTGTTTGGAAGTAGGCACAGAGGAGATGTCAGGGGTAAGTTTTTTTACGCAGAGAGTGGTGAGTGTGTGGAATGGGCTGCTGGTGACAGTGGTGGAGGCGGATACGATAGGGTTTTTTAAGAGACTCCTGGACAGGTACATGGAGCTCAGAAAAATAGAGGGCTATGGGTATCCCTAGGTAATTTTAAAGTAAGTACATGTTCGGCACAGCTTTGAGGGCTGAAGGGCCTGTATTGGGCTGTAGGTTTTCTATGTTTCTTTCTGTAGCGCTTGCTCTCCATGGTTATCTTTGGAGGAAAGCCTTTGGGTCCCGAGTGACTCCACAATAGAACAGTACAACACGCAGACAGGCTTTTCAGAACGGTTCCACCGGCCCCCGACACACTCAACGGGATCAGTGCACCCACATACACACAGTCACGGCACGTACGCGCGGAAAACTTGCCTGAACCCCGCGGGCGTGGCAACGACACCCAGGAGAACAACTGCCCTCGTTTACTTTTGCTCCGAAGCCTCGGGGCCACTCGACATGTTCCCGCTGCCCGATCTGCAGAAATGCCACTGCTGTACATAAAAGGGGGGGGGGACACTGAGTCGCTTAAAGGGCAGGCGGTGCCCGACGGCAAGTCCGGTCGGTTCTCACTTGCTGCGCCTCACACGGCCGGACTCCGGGCTGTTGTTTGCCCCCTCCCTCTCTCTCCTCCCCCTCCTGCCCTGCGAGTGACTTGGCGGTGCCCTCTGGCACAGAGACGCCCTCACAGCGGAGAGCAGGAAGCGCCCGGCCGCTGCGCCCGCACTGAGCATGCGCGGGGCGTCTCCTCTTCCTGCTCCGCCGCGGGCACCGACACGCCCACTTCTCCCAGAGCCAGGCGTGAGCGCCCGGACTCCTGCAATTATTACAGGACCCAAAAAAACCGCAACTATCTTCATTTGCGAAGCTCTGTAATAAATAAGAAATGCAAACGTGTGTACAGATGAAGTCAGTTGCATATACACAGATGCTAAGCACTTTCAACGTTCTTAAATGTTACAGATTTGATCCACATTTGCCCAGTTTTATTATCACGATACATGTCGTGAAATTTCAAACAAGGGAAAATCTGCAGACGCTGGAACTCCATGCAACACGCAGAAAATGCTCGGAGGAACTCAGCAGGCCAGGCAGCGTCTAGGGAAAAGAGTACAGTCGAGGTTTCGGGCCGAGACTCTTCCGTGAAATGTGTTGCTTTGTGGCAGCAGTACTGCGCAAGGAGTAAACATTAAAATAAGTTACAAATAAATTTTGCTAATGTGGAACAGCGACTCATGAACACAGATGCTGGTAACACAGAAAATGCTTGAGGAATTCAGCAGATCGGGCAACATCTATGGAATGGAATAAAGAGCCGAGACCCTTCATTAAGACTGGAGGGGAGGAGGAAGAAATAGCGAGGTGGTGTTCATGTGCTAAATCCAACCAACAATAGCTGCTCGCTTTGTACCTAGAACGTAGAAAACAGATGGGAGCCTTTTGGCCCACAATGTTTTTGCAGAATTAATTAATCTAATGACACCTAATCCTGGCTGTTCTGCAAGTAATCCTGCATTCTCTGCTTATTGAAACCTACCAAAAACTGATAGACCAGGGTAGAGAGTTGCTAGGAGAGTTTAGGATGCAAGGGCACTGGCTCAGAATAAAGAAACACCCCTTTAAAAGAGAGATAAGAAAGAATTTCCTCACCCAGAGGGTAGTGAAATCTGTGGAATTCATTGCTGCAGATGGTTGTGGAGGCCGGGTCATTGAGTACATTTAAAGCAGAGGCTCGTGATTGGTAAGGGGGCGCAGGGTTCTGGGAGAAGGCAGGCAAATGGGGTCAGCTATGATTGAAAGGCAGGGCAGACCCAATGGGCAAAATGACCTAACTGGGCTCCGATAGTTTATGGTCTTACATTCATGTGCCTAAGGGCCTCTTATACATGGCTGTGTTATGTGCCTCCTCCACCACCCCAGGCACCCACCTCTCTGTATAAAAGAGTTTTATGAACAAGTTGTAGAAGATTGTTGGACAGGTATATGTATAAGAAAGTTCTGGAGAGATACTGACTATTCACAGACCGGCTCAGATAGGAATCTTGATCAGCATGAACCTGAAGGGCTGAAGGGCAGGTGTCCTGCTGTACGACTCTGCCACTCTCTGACATAGAATAGTAGAGCACACGAACAGGCCCTTCAGCCCACGATGACTGTGCTGAACAAGATGCCGCAGTAAACTAAATCTCTTCCGCCTGCACGTGATCCCCATCTCTCCATTCCCCGCATGTTCACGTGTCTACCCACCCAGCAGCCTCTAGAACATCATATGTGCTCCCACCACTACCCCTGGCAGCCTGTTCCAAGCTCCTACCATTTTTTGTGTGGAAAATTACATGCCCTGTAAACAATAGACAATAGGTGCAGGAGTAGGCCATTCGGCCCTTTGAGCCAGCACCACCATTCACTGTGATCATGGCTGATCATCCACAATCAGTATCCAGTTCCTGCCTTATCCCCATAACCTTTGTTTCCGCTATCTTTAAGAGCTCTAATCATCTCTTTTTTGAAAGCATCCAGAGACTTGGCCTCCACAGCCTTCTGGGGCAGAGCATTCCGTATATCCACCACTCTCTGGGTGAAAAAGCTTTTCCTCAACTCCGTTCTAAATGGCCTACCCTTAATTCTTAAACTGTGGCCTCTGGTTCTGGACTCACCCATCAGCGGGAACATGCTTCCGCCTGCAGCATGTCCAATCCCTTAATAATCTTATATGTTTCAATAAGATCCCCTCTCAGCCTTCTAAATTCCAGAGTATACAAGCCTAGTCGCTCCAATCTTTCGACATATGACAGTCCCGCCATCCCGGGAATTAACCTTGTGAACCTACACTGCACTCCCTCAATAGCAAGAATGTCCGTCCTCAAATTTGGAGACCAAAACTGCACACAGTACTCCAGGTGTGGAGGTGCACACAGTACTCCCCTCTCACCTTAAATACATGCCCCTTTAGTATTAAGCACATCTCTTCTTCTTCTCGTGGGTGCCG
The DNA here is from genome assembly GCF_963921235.1 of Mobula hypostoma. Lineage (NCBI taxonomy): Eukaryota > Metazoa > Chordata > Chondrichthyes > Myliobatiformes > Myliobatidae > Mobula > Mobula hypostoma. The sequence continues at coordinate 117,684,719 of NC_086106.1, read as the reverse complement.
TCCCGAATCCAGGGTTGGCGGCTATGCACCTCCATCTTCTTCGATCTTGCGGCAGCACCGAGTACAGCCTCTCCTCCAGTTTGTTCTCACTGGCCGCCTTGGCATTGCCCACCACCGAACTCGAGCCCGAGGCTGTGTCGGCCTCCAGCCACGGCCGCTTCTTTGAGCTCAGCCCTTCCCTAGGCGGAGGCGGAGGCCTTGGGCAGGTCCGGGCACACAGTGTAGCGCCCAAGTTCATCATGTCTCTTCTAACTAGGTGCATAGCATATGATTCGTAGATACGTAGTGAGGCTTTAATCTCACGTAAGCATATCTACCCAGGGAGAAAATATTTTGGCACACCACACCCACATTTCTCATCGTTTTTCAATCAACTATCAGTTCTCCCCCTCAGTTTCCCTTCAAACTACTTTCAAGTTCGTTGTTGTTGTTCAGTCGTTCAGTCGAGTCCGACTCTTCGTGTCCTCAGGGACCATAGGGTCCATAGGGTTTTCATGCCTTTATTCCGCAGAGATACTGCTGCTGCCCAGGCTGGGACCCGGCTGGGTTTGAACTCAGGACCGTCGGCCTTGAAGTCCAGTGCTGATGCCACTACACCACCAGCCATGTATTGTCACTCACCTGCACACATGTACACAGCTAAATGAAACAACATGCCGCTGGGACTAAGGTGCAAAACACAGTACATATGTCACAAACAGCACAGAAAATAATATTAATACAATAATATTAAGAGATAATTAAAACATTTTGTATATGTAGAAGTTGACATAAATTGCCTATATGACATATACAACTGTATAATGCGGCTGGCGCTGTCATAAATACTGTGTACTGGGTAGTAACAGGGTGATCAGAAGTCTCACGGCCTGGGGCAAGAAGTTTCCACCCAGCCCTACAGTCTTCGTTATTGTTCTTTATACAGCACCTGCTTCCTTCTTGCTTCCATTCCAGTTCTGTGAGATCTTAAGGTGGTCAATGAGGCCAATGTAGGTCTCAGAAAGTCTATCACAGGGGGAAATTGGAGAAAGAGACACCCAGGACAGCAGACGCTGGAACCCAAACCAACAACCAATCTGCTGGAAGATCTCCGCAGATCAGCATTCTGCCTTCTTCCCCCTTCCTTTGCAGTCCTGATGCAGTCGACTATTTATTCCTCCCCAAAGAAGCTGCCCGACTTGTTGAGTTGCTCCAGCATTTTAGACCATAAGAGTTAGGAGCAGAATTAGACCATTCAGCCCATCAAGTCTGCTCCACCATTCCATCATGGCTGGTCCCGGATCCCACTCAACCCCATACACCTGCCCTTTCACCATATCCTTTGATGCCCTGACCAGTTCAGAAACTATCAATTTCCGCCTAAAATATGCCCACAGACTTGGCCTCCACCGCAGTCTGTGGCAGAGCATTCCACAGATTCACGACTCTCTATCTATAAAAATTCCTCCTTAACTCTGTTCTAAAAGGTCTCCCCTCAATGTTGGGGTTGTGCCCTCTAGTTCTGGATACCATAGGAAATATCCTTTCATATCCACCTTATCTAGTTCTTTCAACATTCAGTGGGTTTCAATGCGATCCCCATGCATTCTTCTACAGTTCAGTGGGTACAGGCCCAAAGCTGCCAAATGCTCCTCATATGTTAACTCCTTCATTCCTGGAATCATCCTCATGAACCTCCTCGTGTCTCTTTCCAATTACAACACATCCTTTCTGAAACATCTGCCGACAATACTCCAAGTGCAGCCTGATTAGTGTCTTATAAAGGCTCAGCATTATCTCCTTGCTTTTATATTTTATTCCCCTTGAAATAAATGCCAGCATTGCAATTGCCTTCTTTACCACAGACTCAACCTGTAAATTAACCTTCTGGGATCTTGCACAGGGACTCCCAAGTCCCTCTGTACCTCTGACGTTTGAACCTTCTCTCCAGTTAGATAATAGTCTGCACTATTGTTCCTTTTACCAAAATACATTATCATACATTTCCCAACACTGTATTCCAACGGCCACTTTTTGCCCATTCGTCCAACTTGCCTAGGTCCTGCTGCAATCGCATTGCTTCCTCAGCACTATCTACCCCTCCACCTATCTTTGTATCATCTGAAAACTTTGCCACAAAGCCATCAATTCCATTATCCAAATCATTGACAAACAATGTGAAAAGTAGCAGCCCCAATACTGACCCCCCCCCAAGGAACACTACAGGTTGCTGGCAGCCAACTAGAAAAGGACCCCTTTATTCCCACTCACTGTCTCCTGCCTGTGAGCCATTCCTCTATTCACGCCAGTATCTTTCCTGTAATGCCATGGGATTTTATCTTGTTAAACAGCCTTATGTGTGGCACCTTATCAAATGCCTTCTGAAAATCCAAGTAAATGACATCCACTGCCTCTCCTTTGTCCACTCTGCTTGTTATTTTCTCAAAAAATTCTAACAGATTTGTCAGGCAAGATTCCCCTCTACAGAAACCATGCTGATTTTGACTTATTTTATCATTAGTCTCCAAGTACCCTGAAACCTCATCCTTAGTAATAGACTCCAACACTTTCCCAACCACTGAAATTAGGCTAACTGGCCTATAATTTCCTTTCTTTTGCCTTCCTCCCTTCTTAAAGAGTGGAATGAAATTTCTAATCTTCCAGTCCTCTGGGACCATGCCAGAATCCAGTGATTCTTGAAAGATCGTGACTAATGCATCTGTTATCTCTTCAGCAACCTCTCTCAGGACTCTGGGATGTAGTCCATCTGGTCCAGGTGACTTATCCACCCTAAGACCTTTCAGTTTGCCTGGCACTTTTCCCTTTGAAATAGCAATGACACTCACTCCTGCTCCCTGATGCTCATGGACCTCTTGCACACTGCTAGTGTCTTCCACAGTGAAGAAAGACGCAAAGTACACATTAAGTTCATCTGCCATTTCTTTGTCCCCCATTACTACTTCATCAGTTTTATTTTCCAGTGGTCCAATATCAACTCTCTTTTACTCTTTATATAACTGAAAAAAAAACATTTAGTATCCTGCTTTATATTATCGGCTAGTTTGCCCTCATATTTCATCTTTTCCCTTCTTATGGCTTTTTGGTTGCCTTTTGGATTTTAAAAGCTTCCCAATTATCCAACTTCCCACTCACTTTTGCTACCTTATATGCCCTTTCCTTGGCTTTTATGCAGTCTTTAACTTCCCTTGTCAGCCACAGTTGCCCACCACTGCCATTTGAGAACATCTTCCTCTGCGGGAAAAATCCCTCCTACACTTTGTGAACTATTCCCTGAAACTTCAACCATCTCTGCTCTGCTGTCTCCCTGCCAGTATCCTCCTCCAATCCCAGATGGGCAAGCTCCTCCCTCATGCCTCTGTAAGTCCTTTTATTCCATTATGATACTGATGCATGTGACTTATGCTTCTCCCTCTCAAATTGCAGTATGAATTCAATTATATTATGATCACTGCCTCCTGAGGGTTCCTTTGTATTAAGCTCCCTAATAAGATTTGAGTTATTACGCAACACCCAATCTAGGATAGCCTTTCCCTGCGTAGGCTCAAGCACAAGTTGCTCTGAAAAGCCATCTCATAGGCATTCAATGAATTCCCTCTCTTGCGATCCAAAACCAACCTGATTTTCCCAATCCACTTGCTTATTGAAGTTCTTCATTACAATTCTGTCATTACCCTCATTACACGCCTTTTCCAGCTCCCTTTGCAATCTCAACCCCATCATCTTGACCATTAATTGGAGACCTATGTATGATACCCATGATGTTTTTTTACTCTTGCAGTTTTTTAAGATTTAACATTCTCTGACTCTATGTTACCTCTTTCTAAAGATCTAATTCCATCTCTTACCAACAGAACCACACCATTACCTATGCCTTCCTGCCTGTCCTTTTGAGCCAAAGTACAGTGGCAAGCAAAAATTTGGGCACCCTGGTAAAAATTTTTGTTACTGTGAATAGTTAAGTGAGTAGAAGATGAACTGATCTCCAAAAGTCATAAAGTTAAAGATGAAACATTCTTTTCAACATTTCAAGCAAGATTAGTGTATTATTTTTGTTCTGTACAATTTTAGAGTGAAAAAAAGAAAGGAGTACCATACAAAAGTTTGGACACCCCAAGAAATTTGAGCTCTCAGATAACTTTTACCAAGATCTCAGATTTTAATTAGCTTGCTAGGGCTATGGCATGTTCACAATCATCGTTAGGAAAGCCCAGGTGATGCAAATTTCAAAGCCTTATGAATACCCTGACTTCTCAAACCTTGTCCCAACAATCAGCAGCCATGGGCTCCTCTAAGCAGCTGTATAGCACTCTGAAAATTAAAATAAATGATGCCCACAAAGCAGGAGAGGCTGTAAGGAGATAGTAAAGCGTTTTCAGGTAGCCGTTTCCTCAGTTCGTAATGTCATTAAGATATGGCAGTTAACAGGAGCGTTGGAGGTCAAGTTGAGGTCTGGAAGACCAAGAAAACGTTCTGAGAGAACTGCTCATAGGATTGCTAGAAAGGCAAATCAAAACCTCGTTTGACTGCAAAAGACCTTCAGGAAGATTTAGCAGACTCTGGAGTGGTGGTGCACTGTTCTACTGTGCAGCGACACCTGCACAAATATGACCTTCATGGAAGAGTCATCAGAAGAAAACCTTTCCTGCATCCTTACCACAGAATTCAGCATCAGAAGTTTGCAAAGGAACATCTAAACAAGCCTGATGCATTTTGGAAACAAGTCCTGTGGACTGATGAAGTTAAAATAGAACTTATTGTCCGCAATGAGCAAAGGTATGTTTAGAGAAAAAAAGGATGCAGAATTTCATGAAAAGAACACCTCTCCAACTATTAAGCATGGGGGTGGATCGATCATGCTTTGGGGCTTGTGTTGCAGCCTGTGGCACGGGGAACATTTCACTGGTACAGGGAAGAATGAATTCAATTAAATACTAACGAATTCTGGAAGCAAACATCACACCGACTGTAAAAAAGCCAAAGATGAAAAGAGGATGGCTTCTACAACAGGATAATGATCCTAAACACACCTCAAAATCCACAATGGACTACCTCAAGAGGCGCAAACTGAAGGTTTTGCCGTGGCCCTCACAGTCCCCCAACCGAAACATCATCGAAAATCTGTGGATAGACCTCAAAAGAGCAGTGCATGAAAGACGACCCAAGAATCTCACAGAACTAGAAGCCTTTTGCAAGGAAGAATGGGTGAAAATCCCACAAACAAGAATTGAAAGACTCTTAGCTGGCTACAGAAAGTGTTTACAAGCTGTGATACTTGCCAAAGGGGGTGTTACTAAGTACCGACCATGCAGGGTGCCAAACTTTTGCTTCGGGCCCTTTTCCTTTTTTGTTATTTTGAAACTGTAAAAGATGGAAATAAAAAAGTAATCTTGCTTAAAATATTAAAGGAATGTGTCATCTTTAACTTTATGCCTTTTGGAAATCAGTTCATCTTTTACTCGCTTAGCTATTCACAGTAACAGAAATTTTGACCAGGGGTGCCCAAACTTTTGCATGCCACTGTATATCCTTTCCCACCTATGACCTTCTTTCAGCCACGACTCAATGAAGCCCACAATGTCATATCGACCAATTTTTAACTGCGCCATGAGTTCATCCATCTTATTCTGAATGCTATGCATATTTAAATACGGCATATTTGGTCCTGCATTCTTTGCCCTTTTGAATTTTGCCTCTGGGGTACAATTCAACTCTCTGCTCTGTCTACATTTGTATCCAATCATTGGCTTGTCTTATTACATTCATATTACACCCATCATCTACTTGTAAACCTGCTGACTCACCCTTAGCTCTATCATACTGGTTCCCATCCTCCTACCATATTAGGTTAAACCATGCCCAATCGCTCTAGTAAACCTGCCCACAAGAATATTGGACCCCCTCGGATTCAAGTGCAACCCGTCCCATTTGTACTGGTCCCACCTGCCCCAGAAGAGGTCCCAATTACCTAGAATCTGAATCCCATGATTACTACCCTTGAGGTCCTGCTTCTCAGCTTCCTTCCTAAGCCCCTGTATTCTTTTTTCAGGACCTCCTTCCTCTTTCTACCAATGTTGTTGGTACCAATATGTACTACAACTTCTGGATGCTCACTTTCCCTTTTCAGGATGTTGTGGATGCGTTCAGAAACATCACAGACCCTGGCACCTGGGAGGCAAACTACCATCCATGTTTCCGTGTTGAGTCTATCACCTATCTGTCCCCCTAACTATAGAGTCCTCTATGACTGCTGCCATCCTCTTCATTTTCCAGCTACAAGGCCAGACTCAATGCCAGAGGCACAGACGCTATTGCTTCCCCCGGTAGGTAACCCCTCCCCCAACGACACTCAAAATGGAGTACTTATTGTTGAGAGGGATGGCCACAGGGGTGCTCTCCACTATCTGACGTTCTCCCTTCTTTCTCCTGACAGTCACCCATTTATCTGTCTCCTGTAGCCTTGGGGTGATTACCTTCCTGTAGCTCCTGTCTATCACCTCCTCACTTTCCCTAACAAGCCAAAGGTCATCGAGCTGCAGCTCCAGTTCCCTAACACAGTCTCTGAGGCAGCGGTCCCCAACCACCGGGCCGCGATGAAACGATATGATTTGGCGATATGAGTCAGCTGCACCTTTCCTCATTCCCTGTCATGCGCACAGTTGAGCTTGAACGCATGCGAGGTCATTACCCGAGCGTCATCCATGTCAGCGCGGGAAGGAGATCAACTCCTGGAGCTTGCAAATGACGACGGGCTGAAAAGTATGTTTGATGTAACATCTCTGCTGGCATTCTGGATCAAAGTCAAGGCTAATATATCCTGAGATAGCCACGAAAGCACTGAAAACGTTGCTTCCATTTCCAACATATCTCTGCAATGAATGCAATGAAAACTAAATTGCGGAATAGACTGGACATAAAAAACTCCCTTTGAGTATTGCTGTCTCCAATCACCCCTCGATAGGACCATCTTGTTGTAGGAAAACAAGCCCAGGGCTCCCACTGATTCAGCGATATTGGTGCGTTGCAATGATTTTATATGTTCATACGGGGAAAATATGTGCTGTGCGTTTAATATCCAAAAGTTACTTAAAATGTTTGATGCTATTGACTTATAAGTGACTTATATAGCCATATAACAATTACAGCATGGAAACAGGCGATCTCTGCCCTTCTAGTCCTTGCCGGACGCTGCTCTCACCTAGTCCCACCGACCTGCACTCAGCCCATAACCCTCCATTCCTTTCCTGCCCATATACCTATCCAATTTTTCTTTAAATGATAATATCGAACCTGCCTCTACCACTTCTACTGGAAGTTCATTCAATACTTACTTCAAGCTCCCCTGTCCTCCCCTGATAATTGACTTATCACTGTATTGGTACGAGGAAATTATGCACTGTGTGTTTAATATTAAGTTCATTAGATAAACCCTTTTAGAAACGAAATTGAGTGTATTAGCCACTTATCACCGATACCCGTATTCCGGTAGTGATTAACGCCTCCCCGGCTCCCCGCCTCCCCGGAACAGAATCGCCAAAAACGGTTTGTAGAAAAAATCGGCACGTACATGCATGCGCAAGTCACGCATGCGTGCGCAAGGCTTCATGGTCGTTGTAGTCTTTCCTGGGGTAAACATAACGTATTTGACTGCTACTCTTGTCCGTTGGCAACCCTACCCCCCCCCCCCAGAAATCCCACATCTGACACCCAGAACAGAACACTGGCTCTGTAGACATAGCCCCTGATTCTCTCCAGAGTTAATTCAGAATAAGAAATCAGGAATGAACCTACCTACCTACCTACCTTGCCTCCACCTGTTCTCGCCGAAGCCCTGTTGAGCCAAAGCCTTACTACTCTGCCTCACACTACTCTGATGATGACTGCTCCGCCAGGCGCCTCTCTTTTATAGAGACTGGGTTCTTAAAGTTCTTTGCTGGACCTGCGCGGGAACATGTGTGTGTGTTGTGCTGACCTTGATTCCAGCTTATACTAAATATCCTCTTCTTGTGTATCTTCCATATCCCCCCATTATCTTCATAATTATGTGTCTATTTAAAAGTCCATTAAACTCCACCAAACTTCCTGTTTCTATTACTAAGCCTATGAACTACATTAGTTCGGATTGGCAACTACATCTCCATTAGCACAGGTGCACCACAAGGCTGTGTGCTTAGACCCTGTTCTAATTGCTTTACACTTATGACTGTGTGGCTAAGCACAGCTCCAATACCATATTCAAGTTTGCTGACATCACCACTATCATAGACTGAATCAAAGGTGGTGATGAATCAGCATATAGGAGGGAGACTGCAAATCTGACTGAGTGGTGCCATAACAAAAACCTTTTACTCAATATCAGCAAGACCAAGGAGATGATTATTGACTTCAGAAGGAGGAAGCCAGAGGCCCATGAGCCATTCCTCATCAGAGCATCAGAGGCGGAGACGGTCAACAACGTTCAGTTCCTCGGTGTTTTCATTTTGGAGGAACTGACCTGGGCCCAGCACATTAGTGCAATTATGAAGAAAGTTCAGCAGAAACTCTGATCGCTCATATTAAGGGTAAAGTTCAGCAGAAACTCTGATCGCTCATATTAAGGGTAAAACTCTGAAACTTACTTCAGAGTTTGAAACTGCTCACTCTCTCCATTTCTGATCCCCCCATGAGGATTGGTATGTATTCCTTCATCTTGCTCTTCCTGAAGTCCACAATCAGCTCTTTCATCTTACTGACGTTGAGTGCCAGGTTGTTGGTGCGGCACCATTCCACTAGTTGGCATATCCCACTCCTGTACACCCTCCCGTCACCACCTGAGACTCTACCAAAAATGGTTGTATTATCAGCAAATTTGTAGTGTTACGTAACCGGCAACAATGAATATCAATCAAGACAGGTTATATAAAAACAACCAAACATTTATTAAACACGGATAAACGATAAAAAAACGAGAACCTTAACCGGAAGTTAACCGCTATGCAGCCGTTCAACAACTCAACTCGGCACTGGCTCTTAAAGCGTTAAATGCGAAAACAGTTATTAAAGTGGTCAAGTCAGATATAGTTCTTAAAATGGTAAATTCGAAAGTCCAACAGATTTATATGTTCAATTCGGAGAGACTTCTTTGGAGAAGGATTTCTTCATAGACACGACTTTCCTGCTGGTTCTGTCCAAAGGATTCACGATGCAGTAAATAAACAGTTTAAAACAACTGACCTTAATTTCTTTTAGAGAGCAAACCTTGCATGAACCCTTTGCTCTTTTGGCAAGAGTTATCTACGATGCAGGTCACTATTCCTCCAACCAAGACTCAATAAGGTTGATCCTTTGTTAAACTGCCGAACGATACCAACTACTCTCAATCCTTCGGGTCCTGTACTTCGATAAAGTCTTCACTCTCCCTTCTACTGCTGGAATAAGGTACATCAGCACATCTAGCCAAAAATTTCCAGTCCAGTAATATTGTACCTTGCGACAGAACGTAACAACCGTTTTAAAAATGAAACTGCATCATAAAAACAAATACGCAACAGAAATGGAGACACAGTACATTCTAGCTGGAAATCTAAAAACTAAAAACTAACTGCGTCATCTGGAGTCTTCCTTTATATACCCATGGTGCACATGTCATCACGTGACCTCACATCGGTGGGAAAATTACATCAGGTGACCTACAAAAGACCATTACATCATTCTCACAAAAAAAAATCACAGATCTCCTTGTGGCATGTAACACCTCCCTCCAAAAAAATTTTGCTCTCTTAAAGAACAAAATTTTAACAATTAACAAGTTATACAAAAAAAATACAAAGGTATAAAATTTACAACATATACAATATATACAGTCTTATCTTTCAGCACTTTACAAACTAATATACAGTAGGAGTGTTACAAATGTTAAAATACCACTCCATAAAAAAAACAAATTTTCATTGTACACTTAACATCTAGATAAACAATCAGCAATCACAAACAACAGGAATTCTGCAGATGCTGGAAATTCAAGCAACACACATAAAAGTTGCTGGTGAACGCAGCAGGCCAGGCAGCATCTCTAGGAAGAGGTGCAGTCGACGTCTCGGCCTGAAACGTCGACTGCACCTCTTCCTAGAGATGCTGCCTGGCCTGCTGCGTTAATCAGCAATCACATTATCTTTACCCTTAATATGAGCGATCAAAATATTGTACTCCTGTAACATTAAACTGTGTTATTAAATAGGAGTTTAATTTCCTTAACCCTTTTCCTTAACGGTCACAGTGGCATGACCAAATTCACCGTTAGCTAAGTTAATAGTTAAGTTAGCTTTTGAAAATTTCTCAAATAATTTCTCCACCGCAGTAATATGTGCTTTCCACGTATTATTTCCTGTAACTAAATCATCAGTATAGGCATCTGTATCTTTTAATCCCTGAATCACGCTATTAATCATCCCCTGAAAAGTACCTGGTGCATTCTTCATCCCAAATGGAAGAACATTATATTCATATAACCCAGATGGGGGTACAAATGCTGAAATCTCTCTACCTCTATCCGTCAATGGAACACACCAATAACTTTTTAACAAATTAATTTTTGTAAGGAATTTGGCCTGTCCAACTTTATCCACACAATCATCTACCCTAGGGATTGGATATGCATCAGTTTTTGTCACAGCATTCACCTTTCTGAATTCCGTACAAAACCTAATACTATGGTCTGGCTTAGGCACCATAACACACAGTGAACTCCAATTCGAATTAGAATGTCTAATAATATCATTCTCTAACATACACTTAATTTCTTGTTCAGCAAGTTCACATTATTCCCTGTTCATTCGATACGGATGCTGTTTTATGGGTTTTGCATCTGCAACATCTACATCATGTGTAGCTACGGTGGTTCTTCTAGGGACTTCTGGAAATAAATCTCTATATTTAAAAATTAACTGTTTCATCTGCTCTCTCTGCTCTGCCTGTAAATGAGCTAATTTTTCATCAATATTTTCCAGAATTTTTAAATTTGGTAACCTGGCTGAAATAATGGTGGGTTTAAAATGAGTTTCAGATGAATCCTCCATTAAGTTTTTATCAAGATCAGACTCATTATTGATCACAACAGTCATAGTAGCAGCTTCTCTCTCATAATACGGTTTTATCATATTTATATGACACAACTGTGTTGTCTTTCTCCGATCTCGGGTTTTTAGCATGTAATCTACATCATTTGCCTTAGATTTAATCTCATAAGGACCATGAAATTTAGCTTGTAATGGGTTCGTTTGCACTGGGAAAGGAACCAACACCTTATCTCCAGGCTTACATGACCTTATCCTAGCTTCCTTATCATACCAAGTCTTCATCTTCTCTTGAGCTAACTTTAAATTTTCCTTGGCCAAGCTACAAGCTTTATACAATCTTTCTTTAAATTTCAAAACATAATCTAGCAAATTAGTGTGTACTTCTTTATTAATCCACTGTTCCTTCAACAAGGCCAAAGGTCCTTGAACTCTATGCCCAAACACAAGTTCAGAAGGACTAAAACCTAATGATTTCTGTACTGCCTCCCTTACTGCAAAAAGTAGTAACTGTATACCTTCATCCCAGTCCTTTTCATTTTCCACACAATATGTCCTAATCATAGTTTAGTGTAGAATGAAATCTCTCCAAGGCTCCTTGTGATTCTGGATGATAGGCTGAGGAAATAATCTGTTTTACTCCCAGTTTATAAACTATCTGCTGAAACAATCCCGACATAAAATTACTACCTTGATCTGATTGTATTTCCTTAGGCAACCCAAAATAAGTAAAGAATTTTATAAGAGCCTTTGTCACCGTTTTGGCTGTTATATTCCTAAGAGGTACTGCCTCTGGAAACCTAGACGCTGTGCACATAATAGTTAATAAATATTGATGTCCAGTTTTAGTTTTTGGCAAAGGACCTACACGGTCCACAATGATTTTTGAGAACGGCTCACCGAATACTGGAATTGGTTGCAGTGGGGCCACTGGAGTAACTAGATTAGGTTTACCCACAATTTGACACATATGACACGTTCTACAAAATGTCGCCACATCTTGTCTTAAACTAGGCCAATAAAAATGATTAGAAATTTTATTCATAGTGTGACAAGAACACACATAGATTAAGATGTAGCTGTCCTGTGCTGGCACCAGTGGAATCAGCAGTTGGTCTGCCACCTGTCTTCAGGAGAGAGAGAGAGATAAGGAAAACAATGGAGCAGCATTTGGAGATGTTAATGAAGGGGAAGGAGAGCTGTCAAGATCGGCTCCCCCTTTGAACCCTGAACTGTTTGAAGTGATGGACAGGCGATACCCCAGCAGGGGGATAAAAAGGGACAGGTTCGCTAAGGCAGGACACACACACGACACCCGAGGTAACAAGACCCTGGAAGTGGTGCGTCTCTCACAAGTCGGTGGGAAGTACCGGGCCATAGACGCTCAGGGTGGAAAGGCACGATCGGCGGGAACCTGGTGTGTGTCCACCCTTGTCTGGGTGCTGGGTTCACCGCAGAGAAACGATCGTATCTGGAAACAGAGGGGTCCCGGTCGGTGACCTCAGATGACATCACAAAGGACTCACCCGAAAGTTGACTGCAAGGGTCTGTGTGGAAGTCATTTGGAATATTCATTCATTTTGCTCTCTCTCTCCTTCCCCCCACTGTCCATCGCCATGGCAGCGATTACTGCGAACTGAACTGAACTAAATTGAACTGAACTTTGCGTCACTTTGAAACTGGTCATTTACCCCTAGACAACGATAGAGCTTGATTGATCCAGTTATCTTAATTCTGTGTACATGTATGTTTATCATCGCTGAACTGTTGCATTCATTAGCCTTTTGATTAGAGTACTGTGTTGCTTGTTTCTTTAATAAAACTTTCTTAGTTCCAGTAATCCAGACTCCAACTAAGTGATCCATTTCTGCTGGTTTGGCAACCCAGTTACGGGGTACGTAACAATAGTTTTCTTTACACCTAAATGACCACCCAAAGGAATACTATGAGCCATAGTTAAAATCTCATTTCGGTAAATTTTAGGAACTACTACCTGATGATTAACTTCCCATTCCTCACTAGCAGGAATTGTAGGTGATCTCCATTTTCTCATTAATATTTCCTTTTCAAAATAATATCCTACTGGTACTTTTTCAATTTCACTATCTGGAAGAGCTTGTTCTTTTAATTTAACTATCTCAGGATCTCTACCCTGCTCTGCTATCATCTCCTTCCGAGATAAAGACAAATCTTCCTGGTCAGACTTACCACCAAAATCCTGATCAAATAATGTAGGTAAGAAAGTTTCTGACACATCCTCAAAATTCGAATCTTGATTTGAACAATCGTGGGTAACAACCTCATCCATTACATCAGTCTTTTTAGCCATAGCTCTTGTTACAACACAGGAAGAACCTGTGTTAGAATCCTGGTTCCTCAGAATTTGAATTTATTGTCAAATGCACTTCAGGAAAAACTTGTCCACCTGCTAAATCATTACCTAACAAAAGAGAAACATCATTCACAGGTAAACTGGATTGTAGTCCTACTGTAACAACCCCTGTAACTAATCCTGACCTTAAATTTACTCTGTGTAAATGTAATGGCATAAGGACACTCCCAACTCCTCTTATATAATTTACCTCACTAATGTCAGACTCATCACTAAATTTTAGCACACTGTCTAATATTAGTGATTGAGAAGCTCCAGTATCTCTAAGTATCCTTATTGGTACTGAATTGGATCCTTCTTTCAAGGATACAAATCCTTCTGTTATAAAATTTTCATATCCCCTCTTAACTTGGTCAGACTCTGACACATCTTCATTAGTATTTCCTAAACCCTGTGAATTTACAGGTGTTTCAATATGCTGCACACAAGCATCTGGGACTAGTTATTTCTCTTTCCTTTTCAATCAAAAGCAATTAGCTACTACATGTCCAGGTTTCTTACAATAATTACAAATAATATCAAAATGTCTTTCTTTCACATGTCTCCCTGCATCCTTACTTTTCTCACTAACTTCAGGTTTAATTTCTGGTTTACCTTGACTCTCTGTGCTATTTTTCCTTTTAAAAGTTTTACCTGGAGAAAATTCATTCTTGTGAATTAAAACATACTCATCAGCTAATTTAGCAATCTCCTGCAATGTAGCAGTGTCCCGTTCATTTAAGTATGTTCTCACTTCAACAGGAATGCTTCTTTGAAATTCCTCCTGCAAAATCAACTCTTTTAATTTATTATACTCCCCATTCACATTTTTAGTGGAAACCCATCTCTCAAAACACACAGATTTCTCATAGGCAAATTCCACATAAGTTTTTTCCACAGATTTATTCAAATTTCTGAATCTTTCTCTATACGCTTCTGGAACCATCTGATATGCCTTTAATATATGCTGCTTAACAATATCATAATCCAGTGCTTGCTCAGCATTTAAAGCTGTATAAACCTGTTGTGCCTTGCCTTTAATTACACTTTGTAACATCACTGGCCATTGCTCTTTCGGCCACTTTAAACTCAGAGCAACCAGTTTCAAAATGCTGGAAATATTTGTCCACTTCAGCTTCATCAAATGGAGGAGCCAAAATAACCTCACGACTAGCAATAAACTGTTTCGTAGAACCAGAAGACTGATTCCTGAACTTTAATTTCTGCATCTCTAGCTCAAATTTCCTCTGGTTTTCAGCTTCTCTTTCTTTAAATTCCCCTTTTTTATGGGCCTCTCTTTCTTCGAATTCCCTTATTTTATTAGCCTCTCTTTCGGCCATTTTCGCTTTAAATCTTTCAAACTTTAACTGTTCAAGATGTAACTGCATTTCCAGATTACTCATTGGAAACCTATCTAACACCTCCTCATCAAACAGTTTCAAAGTAATATATTGCTCAGCGATTTTTCTTTGTATGAAAGCCTTGGTGGAATTCTTCGTAATTCCTTTAATATCCAACCTCCTAGCAATCTCCAATACCTCAGGTTTTCTCGCATTCTCTAAAGACCCCGAGTCAGGCATGTCCATAAACCCATCAATATTCATTGTTGCCGAATACCACTTACACACCAATCAAACTAAAAAAAATCGGGTATTTCCCTTTTCCAATCAAAATAGCAACTACCAGCACTTAAACCCAAAATCGGAACATCACCCGCGAGCCCCCACAGATTATGTTACGTAACCGGCAACAATGAATATCAATCGAGACAGGTTACATAAAAGCAACCCAACATTTATTAAATACGGATAAACAATAAAAAAAAACAAACGAAAACCTTAACCGGAAGTTAACTACTATGCAGCCGTTCAACAAATCGTCACTCGGCACTGGCTCTTAAAGCGTTAAATGCGAAAACAGTTATTAAAGTGGTCAAGTCAGATATGGTTCTTAAAATGGTAAATTCGAAAGTGCAACAGATTTATACGTTCAATTGGGAGAGACTTCTCTGGCGAAGGATTTCTTCATAGACACGACTTTCCTGCTGGTTCTGTCCAAAGGATTCACGATGCAGTAAATAAACAGTTTAAAACAACTGACCTTAATTTCTTTTAGAGAGCAAACCTTGCATGAACTCTTTTCTCTTTTGGCAAAAGTTATCTTCGATGCAGGTCACTATTCCTCCAACGAAGACTCAGTAAGGTTGATCCTTTGTTAAACTGCCGAACGATCCCAACTACTCTCAATCCTTCGGGTCCTGTACTTTGATAAAGTCTTCACTCTCCCTTCTACTACTGGAATAAGGTACATCAGCACATCTAGGTTAAGATTTCCAGTCCAGTAATATTGTACCTTGCAACAGAATGTAACAACCGTTTTAAAAATAGTTTTAAAACCGTTTTAAAAAACCATCATAAAAACAAATACGCAACAGAAACGGAGACACAGTACGTTCTAGCTGGAAATCTAAAAACTAAAAACTAACTGCGTCATCTGGGGTCTTCCCTTATATACCTGTGGTGCACATGTCATCATGTGACCTCACATTGGCGGGAAAATTACATCAGGTGACCTCCAAAAGACCATTACATCATTCTCACAAAATAATCACAGATCTCCTTGAGGCATGTAACAGTAGATGGTATTTTAGCTGTGCCTAGCCATACAGTCATGGGCATAGAGAGAGTAGAGCAGTGGGCTAAGCACACACCCCTGAGGTGCGCCAGTGTTGATCGTCAGCGAGGAGAGATGTTATCATCAATCTGCACAGACTGTGGTCTTCCAATTAGGAAGTTGGGGATCAAATTGCAGATGGAGGTACAGAGGCCCAGGTTCTGCAACTTCTCAATCAGGATTGTGAAAATGATGATATTAAATGCTGAGCTATAGTCGATGAACAGTTGGAAATCCAGAACAACACACACACAAATTACAGGAGGAACTCATCATCTATGGAGAGAAACAAACAGTCAACGTTTCGGGTGAGACCCTTCATCATTGTTATTCCTCTCTACTGAGAGGATCTTCAGCCTGACCTGCTGAAGTTTCCCCAGCATTTTGTGTGTGTTTCTCTCCAACAAAACATAGAAACATAGAAAATAGGTGCAGGAGTAGGCCATTCGGCCCTTCGAACCTGCACCGCCATTCAGTATGATCATGGCTGATCAACTCAGAACCCTGTACCTGCCTTCTCTCCATACCCCCTGATCCCTTTAGCCACAAGGGCCTTATCTAACGCCCTCTTAAATATAGCCAATGAACTGGCCTCAACTGTTTCCTGTGGCAGAGAATTCCACAGATTCACCACTCTGTGTGAAGAAATTTTTCCTCATCTCGGTCCTAAAAGGCTTCCCTTTTATTCTCAAACTGTGACCCCTTGTTCGGATTTCCCCAACATCGGGAACAATCTTCCTGCATCTAGCCTGTCCAATCCCTTTAGGATTTTATACGTTTCAATAAGATCCCCCCTCAATCTTCTAAATTCCAGCGAGTATAAGCCTAGTCGATCCAGTCTTTCATCGTATGAAAGTCCAGCCATCCCAGGAATCAATCTGGTAAACCTTCTTTGTACTCCCTCTATGGCAAGAATGTCTTTCCTCAGATTAGGAGACCAAAACTGCACACAATGCTCCAGGTGTGGTCTCACCAAGGCCTTGTACTCATTCTTAAAAGCATGTCCTCATTCTTCTGGGTGTGGAGCCATACCACTGTCCTCTCAGAACCAGGATCAGAATCAGAATCAGGTGTAATATCACTGGAATATGTCATGAAATGTGTTGTTTTGTGGCAGCAATACATAATAATAAAAACTATAAATTACAATAATAAGTGGTTTATTAAATTAAATTAAACTTAATTTAGAATTAATCTAATTTAATTAAACAGATTCATTAAATAAGTAGAGCAAAAAGAGAGTAAAAATATTGAGATGGGAACGTGATCACCCGACAACCAGCCCATTTAATCATCGGTCAACGAAGATTGATTATCTCTGCACACTGTTGTGCGGTTTGTTTAAAATAGATATTTGCCTGTTTATCTCTACAACCGTAACTCCGATTCAGCAGACTTCATTGGCTGCGAAGCACTTTGAAAAGTTACGACAAGGACGCGGAAGTAAAACGGAGTCTGATGCTAGAATGTAAGTAAAGGCCTGTTGGTAACTGAACAGGACTGACCGATGACCAGATCCGGTTCTACAGACTGTATTTGGATCTACGAACCAGCCTCGAATCGCCGTATACATTGGGGTCGGATCAAAGGTACCGCTGTGGTGTGATGACACACACAAGCAACGTTCAGCCTCGGAGTTTCAAAGCTGTTCCGGGCTCCTAGTCCAACCCCCACCCCGCGGCCCTCTCGTCACTGATCGCTGGAACTCGCTGTCAGCTTTGCCCGCAGTCCAGCCGGGTGCCGCCGGGAGAAGCGGAGGATGGCGGTGGGCAAGCGAGACTGCAGGATCACCTACTGCCAAAGTGTGGGCTGCGGGGCAGCGGCCGGGGTGCTCAGCCGTTCCCTCACATGCCCGCTGGACGTGGTGAAGGTACTGAGCCAAGTGGGGACCTTCCACAGCAAGAAGGGCTTCCTCCGAACTTTCCAGCTACTTTGCGAGGCCGAGGGACTGCGAGCTTTGTGGAAGGGGAATTTCATCGCCTGCCTGCGCCTTTCCCCCTACAACGCCATTCAACTGTCGTCTTATAACAAGTAAGAGTGTATTTTACCGGGTAATATACCTAGCTACAGCTGAAATGAGGGGAATCCCTCTGGATATGAAGGACCTATCGGTATCAGATTAACACAGATACATTTGTGCGAGTTTTTGCAACACTGTATTTCTTTAACGGAATATTTTCAGTAAGTGATGGGTTTGGTTTTCGGAGAAGATGGTTCGGCCTTTCCTAGACTAGGTCTCGGGTTGCAAATGTTTGGGAAGTTGGGTTACTAGCGGTCATGTCACTGAGGCACTCGGTGCTCACGCCTTCCCCGTGGAGCCAATCCCGAGCCGGCCGCCAGTCAGCACACACTGACGCGGGGTAAGCGGAGAATTTCCGGGTCCTGGGTCGGGTTGTCACGGATCAGTGTGCACTAGATTCAACTATGGATTAGATGGGGAAGGTGTTCTGTTTTGTAACTTCAAAACATAAAACCCATTCAAAGGAAAACACAGGAGTGCGAAAATGCGGGTCTAACTTCGAGTTTTACTTTAAGCGAGGCGTGCCCGTATCACTTGGTAGCGGGATGACGTAGCAATCACATATTTATACACACAACCCATAATGACATTTAAACGAGCAAGAATGCTGAATATATATGTATTATATAACATTATTGTTTTATATATCTCGCTTTAACCTTCCACATCCTTTCTATCTGCTCTTTCAAGCCCTGGTATTGAACCATATAACAATTACAGCACGGAAACAGGCCATCTTGGCCCTTCTAGTCCTTTTATCTCGCTTCTCGTGTTTTTTCTGCTTGATGTTACTGTCATTCGGGATTGCCACATCTATTGCTATAGCTTTCTTCTGTTCCTTGTCCAGTATTACTCTGTCTGGTTGGTGGGCCAGTACCTGTTTATCAGTCTGTATTTTGAAGTCCCACAGGATCTCAGCTCTGTCACTCTCCACTACCATCTCGAGTGTTTCCCATTTGGACTATGGAGTGTCCAGTCCACACTCAGAGCAGATGTTCCTGTACACAATTCCTGGAACTTGGTTGTGTCATTCAGTGTATGCTGTCCCTGCCTGCATCTTGCACCCGGCTACTATGTACCGGATGGTTTCTGTGGATTCCTTGCACAGTCTGCATCTTGGCTCTTGTCTGGTGTGATAGATCCCTGCTTCTATTGCTCCTGTGCTGAGCAATTGTTCTTGTGCAGCCATGAGCAATGCCTCTGTGCTGTCCCTCAGCCTGCCATTTCCAGCCATTGGTAGGACTTTCTTACGTCAACTATCTCTGATACCTGGCGATGGTACATCTCGTGCAGTGGTTTGTCCTGCCATGGCCTCTGGTCCTCTGGCTCTGCTTCACCCACTTCCATTTCCATGTCCCCTGCTATTCTGCTGTCTGAGGTATTCTCCTAGCAGGTTGTCCTCATGGGCCATCTTCCTGACATATTCACGGATGGTTCGCATTTCCTCCAGGACTATGGTCTTGTCACTTGCAACTCCCTGTCCACCTTTTTTCTGGTGGGGGTACAGTCGCTCGACATGGACTTTGGATGGAATCCTCCATGTATTGTGAGTAGTTTCTGGCTCCTGATGTTAACGGTTTCCAGTTTGTTCCTTGGCCAGCACACTACTGCGGCTGGGTATCTGATGACTAGTAGGGCAAATGTGTTGAAGGCTTTGATCTTGTTCTTCCCATTCAGCTGCTTTTTAGGACCTGTCTCACTCTTTGGAAGGACTTGGATGTTGCAGCCTTCCTTGTGTCCTCATCGTGGCTTCCCTACGCTTGCAGGATCCCCAGGTATTTGTAACTGTCCTGTGCATCTGGTACGAGGCCTTCAAGTAACTCGACACCTTCAGCTTTGTTGAGTTTGCCTCGTTTCACGACCACCCGGCAGCACTATTCCAGTCCCAATGACATCCCGATGTCTCTGCTGTGCACCCTTGTCAGGTGGACTAATGAGTCAATGTCTCTTTCATTTCCAGCAGACAGAATCAGAATCAGAATCTGGTTTATTATCATCGGCATGTGACGTGAAATTTGTTAACTTAGCAGAAGCAGTTCAATGCAATACATAATCTAGCAGAGAGAGAAAATAATAAATAAAATAAAACATAAATAAACAAGTAAATCAATTACATATATTGAATAGATTGTTTAAAAATGTGCAAAAACAGAAATACTGTATATTTTAAAAAATGAGGTAGTATCGAAAGCTTCAAAGTCCATTCAGGAATCAGATGGCAGAGGGGAAGAAGCTGTTCCTGAATCACTGAGTGTGTGCCTTCAGGCTTCTGTATCTCCTACCCGATGGTAACAGTGAGAAAAGGGCATGCCCTGGGTGCTGGAAGTCTTTAATAATGGACGCTGCCTTTCTGAGACACCGCTCCCTAAAGATGTCCTGGGTACTTTGTATGGAGCTGACTAGATTTACAATCTTCTGCAGCTTCTTTCGGTTCTGTGCAGTAGCCCCTCTATACCAGACAGTAATGCAGCCTGTCAGAATGCTCTCTACAGTACAACTATAGAAGTTTTTGAGCGTATTTGTAGACATGCCAAATCTCTTCAAACTCCTAGTAAAGTATACGCTCCGTCTTGCATTCTTTATGACTACATCGATATGTAGGGACCAGGTTAGATCCTCAGTGATCTTGACACCCAGGAACTTGAAGCTGCTCACTCTCTCCACTTCCGATCCCCCTATGAGGATTGGTATGTGGTCCTTCGTCTTGCCCTTCCTGAAGTCCACAATCAGCTCTTTTATCTTACTGAAGTCGAGTGCCAGGTTGTTGCTGCGGCACCATTCTACTAGCTTTGCCTTAACTTTTAGCATTTTTCTCCAACAGCCAATTGAGTTCTTGATGAAGGTCCTTAGTGTCTTGTTGACCTTGTACAGAGACAGGCATGTGTGGGGCATTGAGTCATATGTTTTCTGGTAGTTGATCCAGGCTGTGCTTAGGTTGGTTTGCCCGGTCTTGGAGTCTCGCATGACTGCTTTGTCCACTGGTAGTTGGTGCTTGGAGCTTTTGATTCCATTACCAATCCCCCTCTGAGCAGAGATCAGGAATTTGCACACTTGTCCCTTCAGCTTGGTGGCTATGATGTCTGATAGGAGCTTCCATGTTGTTGACAGGCAGGTGATAGGCTGGTAGTTTGATGGTGTTGTTCCTTTGTGAGGATCCCTCATTATGAGTACTGTCCTTCCTTGAGTTAGCCAGTCAGGGTGGGAGCCTGCTTCAAGCAGCTGGTTCACTGGAGCTGCCAGTCGTGTATGTGATGCTGTTAGTTCCTTCAGCCTATAGGCGTGGATCATGTCAGGCCCTGGTGACGTCCAGTTCTTCATACTTACTACCCATTACTGGACATCTGCTGCTGTGATGGTGACTGGTTCTTCCTCTGGGAGGTTGCAGAAGCTTGTTTGTAGGTCTTTCAGCCACTGGGCACTGGTGTTCTGTGATGGTTCTTTCTCCCAGATACTCTTCCAGTACTCAGTGCAGTCTTGGTTGGTTCAGGTACTGGCATGTTGTTGCTCTGGAAATGTGCGAATACTTTTCCTGGTTCTTTGGAAAGGAATGCATTTATTTGCTTGGCCTCTGCATCCTTAGTGTACCTCTGTAGTCTGGTAGCCAGAGCTGTTAACCATTGCTTGGCAGTTTCCAGAGCTTCAGCTATGGACATGCCTCTGTACTTGCTTAGTGGCCGAGATGAGTCTTTGGTGTTCCCAGCTTTCTGCAGCTCAGTTAGTCAGCTGACGTCCGCCCTTGTGGTTTTCATCTTGGCTTCCAATCGTCATCTCTGAGGGGGGAAGGGGTGTTATGTCAGTACTGTCCACTCTCTACTGTATTTCATTTTGTAGCCCAGCACCTCTAGGACTCCTGAAGCCAATGCATACATCAGGTTATTGGTCTCAGTTATGTTGGAGGTTACAGTTATCAGTAGAGCTTCATCGGCTGCTTCCGGAATGCTGTCTGATGGAATTTTATCACCAAGTCTGGGGAGCCTAGTTCGTTGCTTGACAGTCACCAGTTTAGCAATGATCTCCTCTGTCTGATTGCAGCAGCCAGCGCTGGTATGCCCCGAGGGGAGGTTCGAACTTGCATTTCCCATGTGCAAGGTGATACTACTACCTTTGTACCATCTGTGAGTTGTGGAGGTGGGATTTGAACTCTTATTTCCGGATTGGCTCGGTTCTGCGGTGATGTTACTGCAACACCGTGATGTATGTCTTCCAACGCAAGGTGTGATAGCAATCCTCTGTTGTTAGCATTTGATCACTGGGTAACCAGCTGTTTTTCCGTGAATGTGACCGACGGTTTTCATTGTTGCCAGAGTCCCCACATACACTTGATGTATCTTATTTCATGTGGGTTACTGTTGCAGTAGCATTCCATTAACTCCATGTTGTCCAGTCTCGTCCATTTATGGTTTGTTCCAGTAGCCAGTTTCTCACCAGGTGAACGTAGGGTTGCCAACTGTCCCGTATTTTCCGGGACATCCCGTATATTGGGCTAAATTGGTTTGTCCCATACGGGACCCCCCTTGTCCCGTATTTCCCTACTAAGGTACAGTGTTCCTATGAAACCTTTTGTGCCGAAATGGCGTAAAGTGAAGAAGCAATTACCATTAATTTATATGGGAAAAAATTTTGAGCATTCTCGGACCCAAAAAATAACCTACCAAATCATACCAAATAACGCATAAAACCGAAAATAAATAACACTAACATACAGTAAAAGCAGGAATGATATGATAAATACACAGCCTATATAAAGTAGAAATAATGTATGTACAGTGTAGTTGGGAAGATGAAGGCAAAACCAATTTGTGGGGGGAAAAAATCGGCGCGCATGCGCACATTACATGTGCACGTCACGCATGTGCACACAGGTGCTCGTGCAAGGCTTCATGGTCATGGTAATCTTTCTTGGGGTAAAGTGTCCTGGGATTTGACTGCTACTTTTGTCCTTATTTGGGAGTGAGAAATTTGGCAACCCTAACTGTAAAAGACATGTTGAGGTGAGTTTAACCCTACCTGGACACCCCGCCGATCAGCCAGTCCGCAAGAATATTGTCAATATTAAACCGGTCCACGGTGCAAAAAAGGTTGGGGACCCCTGTATTAGCCCATACATCTTTGGAATGTGGGAGGAAACCAGAGCACTGGGTGGAAACCCACATGGTCACAGGGAGAACGTACAAACTCCTTACAGACAGCAACAGGAGTTGAACCGGGTCACTGGCACTGTAATTGATTTCCACTTAACAGCTGAGCTACTGTGCCTCCCTTAAGCTTTAGACTAATTGAACTTTTCCAGCTGCCGTTGTGGCGTTTGAACACGTTCCTGATAAAGTCTGCAGTTGCTAATCCAGCTCATATATACAGAGAGACAGTGAAAAACCTTGTTCTGCATGCCCACCAGAGAGATTATTCCAAGCTAAGGTACGTTATGGTCATACAAAAGGAATAAACGGAAACAATGCAGAATTTGGGCACCACGCCAGCATAGTGGTTAGCACAATGATATTACGGCTTGCGGCGTTCCAGATTTCAGCGTTCAATTCTGGCCCCATCTGTAAGGAATTTGTACAATCTCTCTGTGAACTGCATGGGTTTCCTCCGGGTGCTCCAGTTTCCTCCCACAGTCCAGGGGCCTACCGGTTGGTAGTAAACCGGTCAGTGTAAATTGTCCCTTGATTAGGCTAGGGTTAAATAGGTGGATTGCCAGTCAGTGAGGCTCGCTGGGCCAGGAGGGCCCTTATCTCTAAATAAATAAAAGCAGTGTTACAATTATAGAGGAAGTGCAGTGTAGGTAGGCAATAAGGTGCAAGGTCTTAATGAGGTATTCAAAGAGAACTAGGGTACATCTTTATCATTAAAGAGATCCATTCAAGTGTCCTGCAATAATAGAAGCTGATGTTGAATCTGGTGGTTCATTTTCTCAGGCTTTTTCATCTTCTGCCGATATGGGGGTGCAGGGATGTAGGCGTTGCCAAGTGTGGATCTGGGTGATGTGCCCGGCAGGTCAGGCTGGCATGCCCTCCACCCAAGGTGAAATGAAGAGAGAAAACAAACAAGCTGAGCCAGTGTCACAGATAGATGATCTTTGGAGACAGAGAACTGAAGTAATCAAATTCAAGTTCAATTGTCATTGACCCGTACACATGTATATAGCTAAACAAAGCAGTGTTCCCCTGGGGTCAAGGTAGAAAGCACAATACATAGAGTGACACAGAACACATCTAGTTATGATGACACATACAGTCACAGAAAATAATATTAGCACAAGTCCTTGAGAGGCATGGCCTGAAGATTGATGGTGCATAGGATATTGACCTGGAGCCATGTTTCGGCACGAACAAGTACATAGCAGTTCCTCATATCACACTGGTTGAGTAAATGAAAGCAAATCCGCTAGTCTTGTGCTGGATCAGCCAGAAACAAATCAGCTTGTCTTCCTAGGAGCAAACACTGGAGTTATCTAAAGTTGTAACATTTGATGTTGAGTCCAGAAGATTGCAACATGCTCAAACATATGATGAGGTAATTTTCCTTAAGGTTGTGTTGGGTGTCGTTGTAACAGAGCAAGATGCCCCAGACTGATAGGTGAGACTAGAGAATTAAAGTGGCAGGTTACAAGAAGCTCAAGGTAGTCCCGGCAGACTGAACAGCCATGGGACCAAACTGTGTCTGTCTTTTGCAACCAACAATCTGGAGGAAATCAGCAGGCCAATCAGCATCTGTGGAAGGAAAGGATTCATCAACATTTTGGGTCAAAAACCTGCATCACAAATGAGAGAGAAGAGGTGAGATGGCCAGTACAAAGAGGAGACAGCCATACAGCAGAAAGAGGAGGGGAAGGGAAATTGCTGGTAAGTCAGTTAGTTGCCTTTAGTATATTCCAGTTAAAAGCAAGGACAGTAAGGTTGGGGAGAACCAGCCTTGGATAACTAAAGAAATAAAAGCAAGCATCAAACTAAAAGCTCGTGCATACACAGTCGCCAAGCGTAGTGGGAAACTGGAAGATTGGGAAATCTTTAAAAAGCAACAAACAACCACTAAGTGAGCAATAAAGAAAGGGAAGATGGATTATGAAAATAAATGAGCCCAAAATATTAAAAACAGATAGTAAAAGTTTTAATAATTATATAAAGCGGAAAAGGATGGCTAAAGGGAACATTGGTCCCTTGAAGGACAAGAAGGAGGAATTGATATTGGGTAATGAGGAAATGGCAGAGATTTAGAATGATTATTTTGTGTTGGTCTTCACGGTGGAGGACACATCTAACATGCCAAAGAGAGATGTTATGGATGCGATGAGAGGTGAGGACCTCGATACAATAGCTATCACTAAAGAGGTAGTGCTGAGCAAACTTGTGGTCCTGAAGATAGGTAAGTCCATTGGTCCTGATGGAATGCATCTCCGGGTACTGAAAGAAGTAGCAAAAGTTATAGTAGAGGCTTTGGTGATAATTTACCAAAATTCTCTGGACTCTGGGCAGAGCGTGTGCACGCTGTTGTGCAGGGGGACTTGGGAGTGCTTGTGCATGAATCACAAAAGGTTGGTTTGCAGGTGCAACAGCCTATCAAGAAGGCAAATGGAACTTTGGCCTTCATTGCTAGAGGGATTGAACTTAAGCGCAGGGAGGTTCTGCTGCAACTGTACAGGGTACTGGGGAGGCCTCATGGAGATGAGGAGGAACTGCTTTTCCCAGAGAGTGGTGAATCTGTGGAATTCTCTGCCCAATGAAGCAGTGGAAGCTACCTCAATAAATATATTTCAGACAGATTTTTGCATAGTAGGAGAATTAAAGGTTATGGGGAAAAGGCAGGTAGGTAGATAGATGGTCAGATCAGCCATGATCTTATTGAATGGCAGAGCAGGCTCCATGGGCCAGATGGTCTACTCCTGCTCCTATTTCTTGTGTTCTTAAAATGCCATATAAATAAAGAAAATAAGAACTAGGAAAAATTAGTGGAAAAACAAGTGTGAAGGGGCAGAGTAAGATTGGAGGGCAGAGAGGAATTGTCCTGCAGACCTCTCCTCTCCTTTCAGGTTCCTTTCCCTTTGCACCTATAACCTTCCAGCTTCTCACTTCCTCTCCCTCACCTGGTCTCACCCAGTTTGTGCTCCTTCCCTTCCCATCTGGCTTTCTCCCCACTTCCCTTCCATCCCAGTGAAGGGTCGCTGCAGAACACCCACTGCTTATCCCTCTCCATAGATGCTGCCTGAACTGCTGAGTTCCTCCTGCATCTTGTGTGTGTTGCTCTGACCAGGTTTTCTGCTCTTCCCACTTTCCCCACATTTTAAAACCTAGTCCTCGCCGACTTTTCCAACTTCTGCTGAACTTTGTGTTAGGTTTACCCACATGTCAGTTTATCAGCCTACAAAACGACACTTTGATTCCAGGACCAACGAGACATTGTCTGTTTATTTCCCAGATTTATAAACCTGTTCATGGACGACTTAGGCCACGTCTCGCACCGTGGTGTCATTGTAGCAGGGAGCCTGGCAGGAATCGTGGCCGCTGTCCTGACTTACCCTGCAGAACTGATTGAGACGCGCCTGATCGTTCAGAACAGCAGGGCCCCCACCTACAGAGGAATCGTCCACACTCTCCTGACTATCTACAGCAGGGAAGGATTCTCAGCACTTTACCGAGGGGCTACACTGTCAATACTGGGTAGGTATGCACAGCTGGCATAGGGGGCGGGGGGGGGGGAGGAGTGTAAAGCCCAGTATCTATTGCTGAATACGTTTATCATCTGACAACTTCTAAATTCTAGCAGGACAAGGGTAGCGCTGTTTACTCTGAGTTAGAGATGGCTGTAGCATTTGATGTTCTCTGTCAGCGCCTATTGTCAGGGAATGTAGAGTCTGGGAGCAGAGGGATGGTGTTTAAAAGGTTCTACTGAACTAACTGTGTTCTTTCTAAAATCACTCTTTATGAAGTGCTCACACACTCTTTATGTTATTTGTCTTTACCCCTTGTAAATAAAAAAAATCCTTGATCTTATCAAGTTCAAGTTTATTGTCATTCTTGTACAGTAGTGTGCAAAAGTGTTAGGCACATATGTATAACTAGGGTGCCTAAAACTTTTTGTGTAGTACTGTGTGTGTCAACGTGGAGGTGAGAGCAGGTCTGTTAATCTGGCGGGAGCAAAGGATGTTGGGAATGGCGAGGGTGGGGGGGGGGCAGAGAAGGAGTGCCAGGGACGGAGGAGGGAGAGGGGCTGGCTTCCGTCATCAAGGACCCTCACCAACCGGGACGTGCCCCCTTGTTGTTATCACCAACCGGGACGTGCCCTCTTATTTTTATCACCAGCCGGGACCTGCCCCCTTGCTGTTATCACCAGCCGGGACCTGCCCCCTTGCTGTTTTTTTGCACTATTTATCTTAATTTAGCTATTTAATATACTTGTATTTACTTACTGTAATTATTTTTTTTTAATTTATTGTCTATCGCAATGTACTGCTGCCACAAATTTAACAAAGTTCATGACGTATGCCGGTGATATTAAACCTGATTTTGATTCTAATGATACTGACGTCCCTCTGGTGCTTCCTGCACCCTCCCCTCTTCCTTCCCCTTTCCACCATGATTCCCCTCTCTCTGCCCCCTTCCCACTCAATCCACAATGGAGAATCAAGTTTATCAAAGATTCAAAGTACAGTTATATTCAAAGAATATATAAACTATACAACCTTGAGATTTGTTTGCTTACAGGCAGTCATAAAGCAAGGTACCTGAAAGAACCCAATTAAAAAAATTGACCAACCCCCAATGCGCCAAAGAAAGAAAAAAAACCAAATCATGCAAACAATAGAAGTCAGCAACAACAACAGCATTCCGAACCAAAATTGAATCCTTCGATCCAAATCCCTGGAGCAGCTCGGAGTAGAACCAAACCCTCGGTGTTCAGTTCGTCATATTAGCGGGACAAGTCGCCGCAATGTTCGTGGATGTGAAGCACAGCAGCCGGGGGAGTCTCACACCCTTAGTGTCTCAGAGAGAGGCCAGTATTTAAATAGTCCGCACAGCAGATTGTACCTCGCATTAGGGTCTGGGCTCTGCTGCAGCAAATCGCTCCGGGTCTAGATTTCGCTACCGGAGAAGCCCGTTCTCAACTTCTCCAAAGTCGGCTTGGCGCCCAGAGTGATCCAACCTCACCCGACTCTCAACATCCTGCCTTTCCGGTCTATCTGGGCCAGTGTTTAAATCGCCCAAACAGCGGATTGTACTTCACATTAGGGCCTGGGCTCCGCCACGGCGAATCTCTCCAGGCCTAGAACACGCAGCCCAGCAATTCACTTCGGAGCTGGATTTCACTGCCAAAGAATCCGTTCTCGACCTCTCCAAATCGGCTCAGCACCCATCACTCACATATGTAATCAAATTTGTTATTTTTTTTGCGGCAGCAGTACGGTGCAATATATAAAATTACTACTTATACCCTAGATATATAACGTGCTGAAGACTTTTACACAGTACTGTATACCACCTAATGAAACAATGTTCCTCTGGACCAAGGTGCACAACACAATACATATATCTTGCGCACGTAAATTAATAAATAATAAGGTACCTTACCTTTACTAGTTTAAAAACTAAACAGTTAACTCTACTGGCGCTTCATATGGGTGGTGGCAGGGGGTTCAGTAGACTTGCGGCCTGGGGGAAGAAGATGTTTTCCATCCTGTCAGTCCTTGTCCTAATGCTACAGTACCTCCTGCCCGATAGCAGGCTTAAATGTCACTGAACTTCACTTGTCCCATCACTGAACTGTTCTCACAATCTGTGGACTCAGTTTTAGGACTTTCATCTCATGTTCTCGATATTTATTGCTAATTTAAAAAATTTTTTTTCTGTTTGTTTGTTGTCTTTTGCTTGTCTGTCTGGTTGGGTGCAGTCTTCCATTGATTCTGTTGTATTTCTTGGATTTATCGTAAATGCCTGCAAGAAAATGAATCTCCAGGTTGAATATGGTGTCATATATGTATTTTGATAATAAAATTACTTTGAAACACAAGGGATTCTGTAGATGCTAGAAATCCAGAGCAACACACGCAGGAGGTCAAGCAGCAACTACGGAAAGGAATTTACATTTGATGGTTTGGGGGCGAGACCCTTCACAGGATTCGAAAGGCGGGGGAAGAAGCAAGGATAAGAAGGGAGAGGAGGAGAAGGAAGACAAGTTTACAGATGAATTACGCGGCTGAGGTAGCGAGACTGGGTGAGCACATGGTCAAAGAGTCGGAGAGCAGCTGAGATCACGGAGGCAGATCAGTGAGAGCGGGTCTCACTGAATTCCCGTTGAAGGGAAGTTTCAAACTTCTACATGGTAGACATACATATAACCATATAACAATTACAGCATGGAAACAGGCCATCTCGGCCCTTCTGATCCGTGCTGAACTCTTACTGTCACCTAGTCCCACCGACCTGCACTCAGCCCATAACCCTCCATTCCTTTCCTGTCCATATATCTATCCAATTTAAATTTAAACTACAACATCGAACCTGCCTCAACCACTTCTGCTGGAAGCTCGTTCCACACAGCTACCACTCTCTGAGTAAAGAAGTTCCCCCTCATGTTACCCCTAAACTTTTGCCCTTTAATTCTCAACTCATGTCCTCTTGTTTGAATCGCCCCCATTCTCAATGGAAAAAGCCTATCCACATCAACTCTATCTATCCCTCTCATAATCTTAAATACCTCTATCAATTCCCCCCTCAACCTTCTACGTTCCAAAGAATAAAGACCCAACTTGTTCAACCTTTCTCTGTAACTTAGGTGATGAAACCCAGGTAACATTCCAGTAAACCTTCTCTGTACTCTCTCCATTTTGTTGACATCTTTCCTATAATTTGGTGACCAAAACTCTACACAATACTCCAAATTTGGCCTCACCAATGCCTTGTACAATTTCAACATTACATCCCAACTCCTATACTCAATGCTCTGACCATAAATTTCAATATAATTATGGAGAAGGATAGGACTGGACCCAGGGTTGGGATTTTTTTCATAGAGAAATTATTTTGGAGCAGCAAATCATACACACAAGTGATTCTGCAAATGCTAGAAATTTATTTTCCGTTCTTGAAAAGCATCATCCCAAATCAAAGCTCCAGAGTTCATTTTTCAGATATATTAAAAGTAAAGTGGAGGTATTGGGCTGCTGGAAAATGACGCTGAAGAGGTAGTAATGGGGACAAGGAAATGGTGGATGAACTAAACAGGTATTTTGCATCGGTCTTCACTGTGGAAGACACTAACAGTATTTTAGAAGTTTGAGAGTGTCGGGGGCGGAAGTGAGTGCAGTTGCTATTACTAGGGAGAAGGTGCTTGGGAAGCTGACGGGTCTGAAGGTAGATAAGTCACCCAGACCAGACGGACTACAGCCCAAGGTTCTGAAAGATATGGCTGAGAGATTGTGGAGGCATTAGTAATGATCTTTCAAGAATCAATAGATACTGGCATGGTTCCTGCCAAAGGGTTTCGGCCCAAAATATTGACTGTACTTTTTCCCTTAGATGCTGCCTGGCCTGCTGAGTTCCTCCAGCATTTTGTGTGAGTTGCTTAGATTTCCAGCATCTGTAGGTTTTATCTGGTTTCAGAGTTCATGAATGTGGTTTTTATCTTCCAAGTTGATGCATATCTTACCTCTTTGTCTGAATCCCACCACTCACTTATGCATTTCTGGCACAAAACCAAAATGCTCTTATTAAAGACACTTATAAAATCCTATGCAATTAGACAATACCTGCTTGATATCAGGTTGGACTGAGGAATTATGAAGGAGATGTTGGGAGGCTGGGGAGTTGCCTGAATCCTCGAGTCGAGTTCAGGTGTGATGGGAAAACAGCATCACAGTCACATAGATTCCGACAAAGCACAGAACATGTATAAGAAAAGTGAAGAAAAGGACAGTGCGTAAAAGGACTTTTGCATCAAAGAAACCATCAGAGATAAGTACATTACAGTGCAAGAGGTGTGTTTCATTGTGAATGTGGAGCTTGGCTTGAGCAGGTTGGTTCAAGAAACTGATGGCTATAAGGAAGTAGTTGTTCCTGATCCAGGTGGTGTGGAACTTCAGGCTTCTGTACCTCCTGCCTGATGGCGGCAGCGAACAGAGGACACTTCCCAGTGTGGGCTTTCTTGATGATGGACTACCTGCTTGAGACATTATTTCATACGGATGCTTTTGATTGAGGGGAAGGCTATGCCTGTGACGGACTGGACTGTGTTCACTACGTCCTGCAGTCTCTTGTGTTCCTGTACGCTGGAGTTGCTATGAATGCAATCACTCAGGATGCTTGCTAAGGTGTTCCTGTAGAAATTCCTTAGAGCATTTGGTGACATAATGGTGAATCTGAGGAATTCATTGCCATAGGTGGCTGGGGAGGACAAGTCACTGGGTATATTTAAGGCAAATGTTGATAGATTCTTGATTAGTCAGGGCATGAAGGAATGTGCGGAGAAGGCAGGAGATTGGGGCAGAGAGGGAAAATGGATCAGCCATGATGATTAAATTGCGGAGCGGACTCGATGGGCCAAATGGCCTAATTCTGCTCCTATATCTTTTTATATATTATAATGTAGTAGTCATACAGCACCGAAATGGGGCCCTTCACCCTAACTGGTCCACGTGGGTAAGATTCCAGTCTGAGCCTGTCCTACTCACTCGCATTTGGCCCACAGCCCTTTAACTCAGGGTTTTGCAACCTGGAGTCCATGGACCCTCTGTTAGTGTATTGGGCCGTGGCATAAAAAGGTTGGGAACCTCTGCTCTAAACCTTTCCAATCCACGTGCCTGTCCAAGAACCTTTCAAACCTTGTTAATGTACCTGCCTCAACCTCTTCCTCTGGCAGCTCATTCCATATACTGACCACCCGCTGGGTAGGGATAAAAGTTCCTCCTTGGGTTCCAATTAGCTCTCTCCCCTCTCACCTTAAACCTGTACCGCCTTGCCGTGATTCCCCACAGTCTAGGGGAAAAGGACTGTGCTTATTGACCCTGCCTATGCTCCTCGTGCTTTATACACCTCTATAGGATTATCGGTCTGTCTCCAGCACTCTGGTGAGAAATCTCCAACCTGCCTCCATACTAGATACATTCTGAATCTCCTTCTTTCTAGAAAGTAAACTTGCCAGTGCACCTCCTTCATGATTACATCTATCTGCTGTGCCATCTGTGATGTTGATGCCCAGAAATGGGAAGCTGCTGACTCTCTCGTCTGCAGATGTGGAGCAGACACTTCATACAGAATACCTCATGAACTCCAGAACCTTTATCTCTCAGCAACTGTTGCATCTAGTCCATGCCAGACTATTATTCTGCCAAGTCTTGTCAACCCACACCTGGACTATTGCCCTCCGTACCCCTCCCATCCATGTACCTATCCAAACTTCGCTTAAACGTTGAAATCCAACCTGCATCCACCCTTCTGCTGGCAGCACGTTCCACACTCGCACCATCCTCTGAGGGAAGAAGTTCCCCCTCAGGAATATTTCACCTTTCACCCTTAACCTATGACCTCTAGTTCTAGTCTCACCCAACTTCTGGAAGAGCCTGCTTGCATTTATCCTGTCTATACCTCTGCTGCTGTGTTATAGTTCTGTTATAGAGAGAGAGTGTGTGTGTGTGTGTGTGTGTGTGTGTGTGTATAATATAATTATGAAATCTCCTCTCATTCTCCTTTTTACACATGTTTTTCAGTATTTAAGTAGGGACAGTGCCTGGACCAGAGCCCAGAGCACCCAGTATGTACTCTCGAGTTAAGTGTGTGCAGTTTACACCAGCAACATCTTTTCCCAAAACATTCTGGCTTCCTCGGTGTTTCCTGGTGCAGGAAGTGTGTCAAACGTTATGGGGAAAAGGCAGCAGAACGGAGTTGAGAGGGTTAATAAATCAGCCAACCGGAACCAGCAGGGAGAGCGTTGTGATCAGTTGGGCCGAACGGCCTAATTCTGCTCCTCTGTCCTGTGATCTTTCCTGATCCCTTTATTCCACCATTGTGAGCCGCATCATTGGCTGCTTCGACCCTACCTTCCCTTCCTAAAACTTGATGCCCATCTCTCCAGAATGCCTTCCCCGTTAACCTGGCTGAGTATCTCCTCCGCTGGCTCAGTGTTGCTGCATCTGATTCCGTGAGCCACTGTGCCACATAATCCACATGCAAATTGTGCAGAGTTTCCTAAACACTAGAGCAACCTCAGCCCCAGTTACCGACTCAAGTGGCAAATATTGTGCAGGGTAGTCTCAGACACGCCACCTCTCCCGGAAGTTCCAGAAGTCTCACACTTATTGATAGTGGCTCCCTGACGCCCACAAATTATATACAATAACCCGGAAATCGACTTTTTTTTGAGAGCGAGAGAGCGCACGAGAGAGAGAGAGAGAGCACGCGCCATGGCAGTGTTCCAAAAAAAGAAAATATAAAACGTACTTCACCCCAGACTACACTAAAGTGTAGCCCTGTCTAATAGGGGTCAAAAATAATGACAGTGTTGCTCACTGCACTGTTTGCAACAGTGACTTTTCTATTGCCCATGGTGGGTTAAGATTGTAAAAGACGTGTTGAGGTGAGTTTAACAGGTGTCATTTGTTCATTAGCATAGCTAACGTTATTTAAACTAGCTGGCTAGCTGCTAAGGAGCTACTCTAATGCGGACGTCCCACCTCTCCTGGAAGTTCCGGGAGTCTCCCGCAAATTGTTGGTACTACCTCCCTGAAATGAGTTTTTGCAGGGTGGGATTCTGTAATCTGTAATGTGGAGGAAAACTAAATCTTAGAGTTTAAAGATCGTTGTGGATAGTGTAGAGGATTGTCGAAGATTGCAGAGAGACATTGATAAGATGCAGAAGTGGGCTGAGAAGTAGCAGATGGAGTTCAACCCGGAGAAGTGTGAGCTGGTACACTTTGGAAGAACAAATTCCAAGGCAGAGTACAAAGTAAGTGGCAGGATACTTGGAAGTGTGGAGGAGCAGAGGGATCTGGGGGTACATGTCCATAGATCCCTGAAAGTTGCCTCACAGGTAGATAGGGTAGTTAAGAAAGCTTATGGAGTGTTAGTTTTCATAAGTCGAGGGATAGAGTTTAAGAGTCGTGAGGTAATGATGCAGCTCTATAAAACTCTGGTTAGGCCACACTTGGAGTACTGTGTCCAGTTCTGGTCACCTCACTATAGGAAGGATGCGGAAGCATTGGAAAGGGTACAGAGGAGATTCACCAGGATGCTGCCTGGTTTAGAAAGTATGCATTATGATCAGAGATTAAGGGAGCTCGGGTTTTACTCTTTGGAGAGAAGGAGGATGAGAGGAGACATGATAGAGGTGTACAAGATAATAAGAGGAATAGATAGAGTGGATAGTTAGCGCCTCTTCCCCAGGGCACCACTGCTCAATACAAGAGGACGTGGCTTTAAGGTAAGGGGTGGGAAGTTCGAGGGGGATATTAGAGGAAGGTTTTTTACTCAGAAAGTGGTTGGTGCATGGAATGCACTGCCTGAGTCAGTGGTGGAGACAGATACACAAGTGAAATTTAGGAGACTACTAGACTGGTATATGGAGGAATTTAAGGTGGGATGTATATGGGAGATAGGGTTTAAGGGACAACACAACATTGTGGGCCAAAGGGCCTGTACTGTGCTGTTCAATGTTAAAGAAGTAATGCAAGCCAGTGGCGTTTACCTGTACTCGCCACTAGGTGGTGCCACAACAAAAGTTTTGCTTTCTATATCCCTTTACAATCCAGACACAGGTATTCAAGGTCTCCGCCAGAGATGTGAACTGTTTGTTTCCCTCCATACATAGAACAGACCCTTCAGTCTACAATGTTGTGCCAAATTAATTACATCTGTAATCAAGTTCACAACTAAACTAATGCCTTCTGTCTGCACAATGTCCAGCGTTTCCATTTACTGCACATTCAGGTGCTTGCCTTGAACATCTCTTATTATGTTTGTCTTCATCACCTCTCTTAGCAACATATTATAGGCACCTACCATTCTCTGAGCTTTTTTAAAAAAAAACTATCCCTACACTTCTCCTTTGACTTTATGCCCTCTCACCTTAAATGTATATTAGACATTTCATCCCTGGGGAAAAAAGATACTGATTGTCTTCTGCAGAGGTTCCCAAGCTGGGACCCACAGACAGCTTGCTCAGTGGTAATGGCCATTGGCCTACAGAAGGTTGGGAACCCCAGTCCACTCTCCCTGTGCCTCTTGTAATCCTTTAAACCTCAACAAGACATCCCCTCAGCCCCCACCACTCCAGAAAAATCAACCCAGGTATGTCCAACTTCTCTTTACGTGTCCTCTAATCCAGGCAACACCCTGGTTAAGAAAGTCTTAGGCTCATTGGCCTTCATAAATCAGCATTTGAGTACAGGAGTTGGGATGTTATGTTGAAGTTGTATAAGACTTTGGTGAGGTCTAATTTGGAGTAGTGTGTGCAGTTTTGGTCACCTACCTACAAAAAAGATGTAAATACTGTAAGGTTGAAAGAGTACAGAGAAAATTTACAAGGATGTTGCCGGGACTGGAGGACCTGAGGTATAACGAAAGGTTGGATAGGTTAGGACCTTTATTTCTTGGAATGTAGAAGACTGAGGGCAGATTTGATAGAGGCATGCCAAATTATGAGGGTGTAAATAAGGTAAATGCAAGCAGACTTTTTCACGGAGGTATAACTAGAGGTTATAGGTTAAGGGTGATAGGTTAAGGGTGAAAGGTTAAGGGGAACTTGTTTACTCAGGATGGTGAGAGTGGGTGCGGGTTTGATTTCAACATTTAAGGGAAGTTTGGATAAGTACATGGATAGGCCATGGAGGGCCGTGGTCTCGGTGCAGGTTGATAAGGCTAGGTAGAATAATAGTTTAGCATGGACTAGATGGGCCAAATAGCCTGTTTCTGTGCTGTAGAGCTCTATGACTCTAAACCTCCAATGCCCACTCTCCAAAGCCTTCTTATAACGGGGCAACCAGATCAGACTGCAACACTACAGTTTTATAAAGCTGAAACATAACTTTCTGAATATAAAATTTAGCTCCTTGACTAACAGAGGAAAGCATGCCATATGCCTTCTTTACCAGCCTATAAATCTGTGAAGCCATGTGTGTAACTGTGATTCTGCCTGACCGGCTGAGTTCCTCCAGCATTTCTTTTCCTGTGTGTTGCTACAAATGCCTGGAAATGCTTAGTGTCTGCTAGATGCTAAATGCATTTCATTGGCTTTGTATCTGTACTCGGCACAATGACAATGAAGTTGAATCTAATCTAATCTAATATAAAACTGATTTCTTGCATTCTGCCAAGCTGCTTTAATGTTCAATATACATTTATTATCTGGGTACTATATACAACCTTGAGATTCGTATCCTTACAGACAGCCTCAAAACAAAGAAACCCAACAGAACCCTTTGAAAAAGAAGGCCATCAAGCACCCAACGTGCAGGAAAAAAAACAAATTGTGCAAGCAATCAAAGTAAGCAGATAGCATTCAGAGCTGAAGTTCACAAAAGTGAGTTGGCAGTCACAGCCGATCCAGGAGCCTGTAACGTTCAGGCCACGGTCAGGTCACGTTCAGCCTGTCAGGCCACGGTCAGGTCACGTTCAGCCTGTCAGGCCACGGCCTCGGTTCAGCACAGAGACGAGTAAACCCCACCGAGCAGCGAGCTGAACACCGGCCCATCCCTCTCCCCTGGCCTCGACGCCCGGAGGTGAAATCAGCCAAACAGTGGGTCATTTCGTGCTCTCAGGCCTGGGGCCCATGCCTCAGTTCAGCCTGTACCTGACCCAGGGAACATAGGGAATCCATCTCAAGTGGCAGGTCCTGTTGTAACGTGGATGAAATCACCAGAGAGACAGAGTCACTGGTAGATACAAAGCAGCTTCTTTATTCAACACAACAAAGTACAGCAGGCATCTTACAGACAGAGACGCTTTCCGCAGGAAGGTCTGCTAGCTAAATGTGGGCTCGATATTTATATGCTAAACACAAAGGCAATCCCTATTTAAAAAGTTACAGACAATACTTCCTGTTGAAGCTACATACAAAATCTCACACCATCCTTTCCTCCTGACGCCAACATGTCTGGGTTGGTATCTACAGCCTTTAGGAATATAAATTAAGTCTACGATACATTTATTTGGCATTTCCCATGCTAACATAGAAGACAATTAATATATTAATATTTATAATGTATAGGTGATACTGCCTTCAAAACTACAGCATCAGGTCAAACTACCAGAAGCATCTGGTATTCACACTTTTTAGAAAGCCCATTGTGGTGGACTCCATCCACAGTCCTTTGTCAAACAGTTAAAATAGAAGTCTGGTGGCCAAGCAACACACATCAAGCAACACACATCAAAGTTGCTGGTGAACGCAGCAGGCCAAGCAGCATCTGTAGCAAGAGGTGCAGTCGACGTTTCAGGCCGAGACCCTTCGTCAGGACTAACTGAAGGAAAAGTGAGTAAGGGATTTGAAAGTTGGAGGGGAGGGGGAGATCCAAAATGATAGGAGAAGACAGGATGGGGAGGGATGGAGCCAAGAGCTGGACAGGTGACTGGCAAAAGGGATACAAGAGGATCATGGGACAGGAGGTCCGGGAAGAAAGACAAGGGGGGGGGGAACCCAGAGGATGGGCAAGGGGTATAGTCAGAGGGACAGAGGGAGAAAAAGGAAAGTGAGAGAAAGAATGTGTGTATAAAAATAAGTAACAGATGGGGTACGAGGAGGAGGTGGGGCCTAGTGGAAGTTAGAGAAGTCGATGTTCATGCCATCAGGTTGGAGGCTACCCAGACGGAATATAAGGTGTTGTTCCTCCAACCTGAGTGTGGCTTCATCTTTACAGTAGAGGAGGCCGTGGATAGACATGTCAGAATGGGAATGGGATGTGGAATTAAAATGTGTGGCCACTGGGAGATCCTGCTTTCTCTGGCGGACAGAGCGTAGGTGTTCAGCAAAGTGGTCTCCCAGTCTGCGTCAGGTCTCGCCAATATATAAAAGGCCACATCGGGAGCACCGGACGCAGTATATCACCCCAGCCGACTCACAGGTGAAATGTTGCCTCACCAGGAAGGACTGTTTGGGGCCCTGAATGGTGGTAAGGGAGGAAGTGTAAGGGCATGTGTAGCACTTGTTCCGCTTACACGGGTAAGTGCCAGGAGGGAGATCAGTGGGGAGGGATGGGGGGAACGAATGGACAAGGGAGTCACGTAGGGAGCAATCCCTGCGGAATGCAGAGGGGGGGGAGGGAAAGTTGTGCTTAGTGGTGGGATCCCGTTGGAGGTGGCGGAAGTTACGGAGAATAATATGTTGGACCCGGAGGCTGGTGGGGTGGTAGGTGAGGACCAGGGGAACCCTATTCCTAGTGGGGTGGCGGGAGGATGGAGTGAGAGCAGATGTACGTGAAATGGGGGAGATGCATTTGAGAGCAGAGTTGATAGTGGAGGAAGGGAAGCCCCTTTCTTTAAAAAAGGAAGACATCTCCCCTGTGGCCAAAGTCATTTAAGTGTAAACAAATCATCTACCCAAAAGAAATCCACTCTAACAGGTCCAAGCCCCATTCTGGGGATGGATGTATAATATTCGGCTCCAGTACAGGTCTGAGGGAAAGCTGAACCACTGGAGGTGAGAAATCCTGCAGATGCTGGAAATCCAAAGCAAACAGACACAAGAGGCTGGCGGAGCTCAGCAGGCCTGGCAGCACCTCAGCTTGGATGTTTGTTCTTCCAGGAGATTGTGAGGCTTTAGTTAAAACGTTTCGACTAACGAATGATGATTTTAAAGAAATTCAAAAGTTCAATTTAATATCAGGGAAATGTATACAATATACATCCTGAAATGCTTTTTCTTCGCAAACATTCCCGAAAACAGAGAAGTGCCCCAAAGAATGAACGACAGTTAAACGTGAAAACCCCAAAGTCCCCCCCCCAGTTACCCCCTCACACGTGTAAGCGGCAGTGAGCAACAATCCCCCCTCCCCCCACCGGCAAAACAAAAAGCGCACCCGCTACCGAGCACAAGCGTGAGCTAGGCGATAGCAAGGACACAGACCTTGCAGTTACCCCAAAGACTATCGCAATTCATCTGGCGTTCAGCAACCCACAGGTTCTCTCTCCCTGGCAAGGGAGAGGGAGGTGTCCCCCATTTTCACAGCGAGCGGGAAACAGCACAACAACCCACTGGTTTACGATGTTAAAAAGCCCGTTTCGTTGCATTCTATGAGCTCTGTGCCTACTTAAGCATCATTGTCAAAATAAATTGGTAGCCATTATCACAATGATATTCTTGCGAGCACACAGCATGCAGGCTGCTGTCTTCCCAGGATTTGAACAGTAACTCCAGTTTACACTAAATAACTTTAGTTATTCAAATCCAAGTAACTTCCTTTCTTCAGAAAGCTGCATGAAACCTGTCATCCAAAACCCCACAAATATATTCTAATTTGTCCTACATGTTACTTCCCCAGCCAGATTTGTTCACTTGTGTCAATGGACTGACTCCTTCCATTAAAAATTCCAGAATAAAGTGATTGGAACGGGCAGGCACATCCCATAAGACATCCCACAAGACTGCTTTGAGAAAGGACAAGGGAATTATCTCAATCTCCTGTCTGTTTTCTATCTCTTACCCAACAGTTTTCAAGTAGATTACAGTATTTGAACATAGAATAGTACAGGCCCTTCGGCCCACAATGTTGTGCCAACCTTTTAATTTACCCTTCCCTCCCCCATAAGCCTCCATTTTTCTGTCATCCATTTGTCTAACGAGGAGTCTTTTAAGTGCCCTGTAATGTATCTGCCTGTACCATCACCCCAGCACTGAGTTCCACACACTCACCACTCTCTGTGTGTAAAAAAAACACACAAACAAACACTTCCTCTGACATTTACCCCCCCCCCAAACTTCCCTCCAGTCACCTTAAAATTATGCACTCTCGTATTAGCCATTTCTGCCTTGGGGGGAACAATCTGTGGTTGTCAATTTTATCTATGCTTCTGATCATCTTGTACATCTCTGTAAAGTTACCTTCAGTGATACTTCAGCACACACAGGGTTCCTGGGTCCGGTGTTCAGTTCTGCCGTCTGTAAGGAGTTTGTACGTTCTCCCCGTGACCGCGTGTGTTTCCTCCGGGTGCTCTGGTTTCCTCCCACAGTCCAAAGGCGTACTAGTTGGTAGGGTAATTGGTCACGGTAAATTGTCCTGTGGGGTTAGAGTTGCTGGACAGTGGGTTTTGTTGGGCTGGATGGGCCTTTTCTGCGTTGTATCTATAAATGAAAATAAAATAGATCCCATTTGGATTTAAATATAGGGTTTAAGGATCTTCTGTGATATTCCTTTGGAATTAGTTGAGAGTTAGTTCCTGCATTTTCTTTTCCAGGAGCAGTACCTTTCTCGGCAGGTTCATTTTTAGTCTACGTTAACCTGGATAAACTCTGGAACAAGCCCAGTGTGAAATTCACGCCGCTCCAGAACTTTCTCAATGGTTGCCTGGCAGCTTCTGTGGCTCAGACCCTTTCCTTCCCTTTTGAGACCGTGAAGAGGAAGATGCAGGTGAGAAACCATAAAACGTTGCAGCAGAATTGGGCCATTTGGCCTATCGAGTTCTATCCACTATTCCACCACGATTGCTGGTTTATTATCCCTCTCAACCCCATTGTCCTGCTTTCTCCCTGTAACCTTTGACACCCTTACTAATCAAGACCCTATAAACCTCTGCAATAACTTGGCCCTCACAGCTGTCTGTGACAATGAATTCCATAGATTCACTACTCTCTGGCTAAACAAGTCCCGTTTTCTCTGTTCTAAGTGGATGTCCTCCTGTTCTGAAGCTGTGCTCTCTGGTCCTAGACTCCCCCCTCTATAGGAAACATCCTCTCCACATTTACTCTATGTAGGCTTTTCAATATTTGATAGTTTTCAATGAGTCTCTCCCCTTCTTTTCTAAACTCCAGCAGCTACACGCTTCATACATTAACCCTTTCATTCCCAGGATCATTCTCATGAATCTCCTGTGGAGGTTCTCCAATGCCAGCGCATCCTTTCTAAGATAAAGGGCCCAGAACTGCTCACAATATTCCAAGTGCAATCTGACCAGTGCCTTATAAAGCCTCAACATTACACGCTTGCTTTTATATTCTAGTCCTCTGGATGAATGCTAACACTGCATTTACCATCTTTACCACCAACTCAACCTGCTAGTTAGCCTTTAGGAAAACGTTCACGAGGACTCCAAGTCTCTTTGTACCTCGGATTTCTGAACTTGCTTCCTGTTTAGAAAATAGTCTATATCTTTATTCCTTCTACCAAAGTGCATGACCCATATGCCGTAAGCTATCTGCGATTTCTTTGCCCGGTCTCCTAATCTGTCCATGTCCTTCTGCAGACTCCCTGGATCCTCAACACGACCCGTCCCTCCACCTATCGTTGTTCTGAGCCCCGTGAATATCTCACCTTACCACTGTGTGCATCTACTCTGCCTTGTACCTGCAGCTCTCTCTCCAGACTGTATGGCAAGTTATGTGTAGACGAGGTTACCAGGAAAGTTCTGGAAATCCTCTTTACACTAATTCTTCACCTGTTTACAGCATTAGTTATTAACTTCTCCAGAATCTCACTGGTTTGTGTGTGTTTTTTCCCAGCTGGTTGCTCACTGATTTACCAGAAATACTTCCAGCTGTTTTGTATTCTGTTTTTTAAAATTTAGAGATACGTTGTGGAACAGGTTGTTTGAGCCTCACCACCCAGCAACCGACAGGCTTATTCCTGGCCTAATCACAGGACAATTTTCAATGACCAATCAGCCTACTAAATGGTACATCTTTGGACAGTGGGAACCCACACATTCATGGGAAGAATGTTCAAACTCCTTACGGAGGGCATCGAGACTGAACTCTCAACTCCAAAGCCCCACCCATAATAACATTGCGCAAACTGCGACTGGACCATGTTCGCATGGCCCGGTGACACTTCAGGAATTCGTCACTTCCTCAAGGTTGAGAAAGTGAGAGTTCCACGTGCTTAATTATTTTATGGCCGGTTTCTAACCATGATAATCTGATTGCAAGCTGGAGGCACGTCCTACAGTCAGCTGGCCTAATTAAAGGGTGTGTTGAAGGTCAAATTGCACCCGTCACACAGCAGCCAGTTTGTGTCTCCAGAGCCTGTTGTAGTAGATCGTGTCTCACCTCATTCCCGGAGTTTGTATGTTCTCCCCGTGACCATGTGGGTTTCCTCCAGGTGCTCTAGTTTCCTCCCACAGTCCAAAGACGTACCAGTGGTTAAGTTAGTTGGTCATTGTAAGTTGTCCTGTGATTAGGCTAGGGAAAAATTGCGGGTTGTTAGGCGGCACTAACCTGTGCTGTATTTCAATTAATGAATAAAGTGGCTTTAATACTGTCACTGAGTGAACCTCGTTCTAAATATATATTGAACACAGAGCAACTCACACAAAATGCTGGAGGAACTCAGTAGGTCAGGCAGCATCTATGCAAATGAATACACAGTTGACATTTCGGGCTGAGACCCTTCTTCGGGACTGGAAAAGAAGGGGGTGGGGAGTTGCCGAAATAAAGAGACGGGGAGGAGGAGGAGGACGATAGCCAGAAGATGATAAAGTGAAGCCAGGTGGGTGGGAAAGGTAGTGGGCTGGAGAGGAAGGAATCTGATAGGAGAGGAGAGTGGATCATAGGAGGAAGGGAAGGAAGAGAGGACCCGGGGAGGTGATAGGCAGGTGAGAAGCGGTAAAAGGCCAGAGGGGGGAATAGAAGAAGAGGAAAGGGGGAGGGGAAAAATTACCGGAAGGAGAAATTGATATCCATGCCATCAGTTTGGTGTATGAGTATATTCCTAGATGGAATATGAGGTTTTGGTTTTCCACCCTGAAGATGGCCTCATTGTGGCAAAAGAGATGGCAATGCACCAACATGTTGGAACAGGAATGGGAATGGGAATTAAAATGGTTGGCTATCATTTGCATTTATATAGTGCTTTTAATGTGCAGTAAAACATTATCAAACACCATATATCTCTAAACCAGATGAAGAAAAATTAGGCTGGTTAGCTTAAAGCTTGGTTGGTAGTTTGGGGTTTAAGGAATATCTTAAGAAAGATCCACTTTTGGCAGATGGAGAGGAGGTGCTCAACAAAAGTGGTCCCCCAATACATGTCAGGTCTCACCAATGTAAGGGAGGCCCCATTGGGAACATCGGATACAACAGATGACCTCAAAGGCTTTGCCGTGAATTACTGCCTGAACTGGGAGGACTGTTTGAGGCCCTGAGTGGAGGTGACTGGGCAGGTGCAGCAGTTCTGTGGCTTGTAAGAATATGTGTCGGGGGGATGAGTGGACGAGGGAATCATGGAGGAAGTGATCCCTGTGGAAAGCAGAGAGTGGAGATGAGGTAAAGGTGTGTTTGGTGTTAGGATCCCATTGAAGACGGTGGAAGCTGCCGAGAATGCTGTGTTGGATGCAGGGACTCACGGGGTGGTAGCCGAGGACAAGGGGAACTCTATCCCTGTTAAGGTGGCTGGAAGATGTGGAGAGCGTGGATGTCTGGGAAATGGAGGAGATTGTACATTACAGCACAACAGAGGCCCTTGTGCCGATCTTTTAATCTACTCCAAGACCAATCTGACCCTTCCCTCCTACATAACCCTCCATTTTCCCTTCATCCATGTGCCTATCTAGGAGTTACTTCAATGTCTGTAATGTATCTGCCTCTATCACCGCCCTGGCAACACGTTCCACACACCCACCACTCTCTGTGTGAGGGGCTTACCTCTGATATCCCCCCTCCCTCCAGTCACCTTCAAATTCT
Organism: Mobula hypostoma; assembly: GCF_963921235.1. Taxonomy (NCBI): domain Eukaryota; kingdom Metazoa; phylum Chordata; class Chondrichthyes; order Myliobatiformes; family Myliobatidae; genus Mobula; species Mobula hypostoma. The sequence continues at coordinate 117,640,795 of NC_086106.1, read as the reverse complement.
GCCCCTCCTATTCACCATTTATTTATTTATTATACGTCAGGGAGTAGGCCTTTTGAGAGCCACGTCGCCCCGGCAACCGCACAACCCTGATTAACCGTAACCTCATCATGGGCCTATTTACAATGACGAATTAACCTACCTGGACTGTGGGAGGAAACCGGAGCACCCGGGGAAAACCCACATGTTCCACTGGGAGGATGAACAGAGATTCCGTCAGTACCTCTGGCCCAGGTTCAATACACCCCGCTGCCTGTGAGGCATTTGTACGCTCTCCCCATGACCACGGGTTTCCCTCAGGCGCTACGGCTTCCTCCTGCATTCCAAAGACGTGCGGGTTAGTAAGTTAATTGGTCACACGGGTGCAGTTGGGCTCGCTGTGACTCTAAATCTAAAGCGAAGGAAGGAAAATGGTGCTGAGGACGCACAGATTAGGGTTGGCGAGCCGTGGGCATGTTACATCGGCTCCAGAACCGCAGTGATACTTGCAGGCCGACTCCAGCACATCCTCTGACGTGGACGTACGTGTGACTAATAAAGCAAATCTAAGCAGAATTTGATTTATGCAAATTGCTTGCTGTATTTCCAATACTGCATGGAAGAGTTTTATAAAACTTCAGGGTCTGAATCTGAATCTGTGAAAATATTCCCTCCGCCCCCATGATGTTCTATTTGCCATCACTGATTGGAACAGAGCAGCAGATCTAAATGGTGCTGAAACATGGAACAGAGACAATGAGGCCGGCAGTGAAGTTTTCAAGAATACTGGGGTTGGGTTATGGCAGGTCCCCAAGACTTAAAGACAAAGGAGCAAAGTTAGGAAATTTGGCACATCAAGTCTGCTCTGCTATTCCATCATGGCTGATTTATTATCCCTCTCAACCCCTTCTCCTCGTAACTTTTGATCCCCTTCTAATCAAGAACCTGTAAACCTCCACCTTAAATATATCCAATGACTTGCCCTCTGCTGCCATCTGTGGCAATGAATTCCACAGATTCACAGTCTGTGGCTAAAGAAATTCTTACTCATATCTGTTCTGAAGGGATATCCTTCTATTCCTAGGCTGTGGCCTCTGCTGCTAGACTGCTCCACTTTCGGATACATCCTCTCCATGTTCACTCTATGTAGGCCTTTCAATATTCGATAGGTTTCCATGAGTTTCCCCCCTATCCTTCTAAACTCCAGCGAGGACAAGCCCAGAGCCATCAAACGCTCTTCGTACATTAACACTATCGTTCCCAGGATCATTCTTGTGAACCTCCTCTGGACTATCTCCAATGCCTGCACATCTTTTCTTGGGTAAGAGGTCCAAAACAGCTCACAATGCTGCAAGTGCAATCTGACCAATGCCTTAAAAAGCCTCAACATTACATTCTTGCTTTTATATTCTAGTCTTCTCAAAATGAACACTAACATTACATTTCCTCTCCTTACCACAATCTCAACCGTGCAAGTTACCCCTTAGGAAATCGTTCACGAGATCTCCAAGTCCCTTTGCACCTCAGATTTCTGAATTTGCTTCCTGTTTAGAAAATAGTCTACATCTTTATTCCTTCTACCAAAGTGCGTGACCATATGCCATAAGGAACCTGCAATTTCTTTGCCCATTCTCCTAATCTGTCCATGTCCTTCTGCAGACTCCCTGGTTCCTCAACACGAGCCGTCCCTCCACCTTTCGTTATTCTGAGCCCTGTGAATATCTCACCTTACCACTGTGCAGATCTGCTCTGCCTTGTATCTGCAGCTATCTCCCCAGACTGTATGGCAAATTATGTGTAGACGAGGTTACCAGGAAAGTTCTGGAAATCCTCTTTACACTAATTCTTCACCTACTTACAGCATTAATTATTAACTTCTCCAGAATCTCACTGGTTGTGTTTTTTTTCCCAGCTGGTTGCTCACTGATTTATCAGAAATACTTTCAGCTGTTTTGTGTTATGCTTTTTTTTAAATTTAGAGATGCGTTGTGGAATAGGCTCTTCTGCCCCACCAAATGCGGCCACTATCAACCCACCAACGTTACCCTAGCCTAGTCACAGGACAATTTACAAAGACCTAGTAACCTACTCACTGGTACATGTTTAGAATGTGGGAGGAAATGGGAAGAATGTATAAACTCTTTTACAGAGGATGCTGGGAATGAACTCTGAACTCCAAAGCTCAACCTATAATAACATTGTGCTATGCTACTGTGTTAGCACGGCCTGCTGACATTATCGGAATTAGTCACTTTCTAAGTTTGAGACAATTAGAGTTCCACATGCTTAATTATTTTATGACCGGCTTTGAACCAAGATAATCTGATTGCAAGCTGGAGGCACGTCCTACAGTCAGCTGGCCTAATTAAAGGGTGTGTTGAAGGTCAAATTGCACCCGTCACACAGCAGCCAGTTTGTGTCTCCAGAGCCTGTTGTAGTAGATCATGTCTCACCTTGTTAGTGACTTTAATGCTGCCACTGAGTGAACTAAATTCCAAGTATGTACTGAACACAGACATTACTGCACAGAGTACCACTCACAAAATGCTGGAGGAACTCGGCAAGTCAGGCAGCATCTATGGAGAGTCAACCAAGACCCGGCTTCAGGACTGGAATGGGAGTTGCCAGAATAGAAGGTGGGGGGGGGAGCGGGGGGAAAGTGGACAGCTAGAAGGTGATAGGTGAAGGAGGGACACCAGGGGAGGGTGATAGGCAGGTGAGGAGAAGAGGTAAGAGACCAACGTGGGGAATAGAAGAAGAAGAAGGGGGGAGGGAAAAGAATTACTGGAAGGAGAAATCGATTTTCATGCCATCAGGTTAGAGGCTACCCAGATGGAATAAAAGGTGTTGCTCCTCCAGCCTGAGAGTGTCCTCATCGTGGTACAAAGAGGAGGCCATGAACATGTCAGAATCAGAATCAGGTTTATTATCACCGGCATGTGACGTGAAATTTGTTAACTTAGCAGCAGCAGTTCAATGCAATACATAATATAGAAAAAAATAATAATAATGATAAATGAGTAAGTACATTTTATTCACTATACTTTATACAGTATACGTATATCAAAAAGGCTCAGCAGAGGTTGTATTTCCTACATCAACTCAGGAAGTACAACCTGCCTCAGGAGCTGCTGATTCAATTCTATTCAGGAATAATCCAGTCTGTTCTCTGTTTGTCCATCACTGTCTGGTTTGGATCAGCTACCAAACAAGACAAGAATAGACTCCAAAGAGCCATCAGGGCTGCGGAAAGGATTATTGGTGTGAAGCTGCCTTCAATCCAGGACTTATATGCATCTAGAGTCAGGAAGCGAGCAAGCAGCATCATTGTAGACCCATCACACCCTGGACATCACCTGTTCCAACTCCTTCCTTCTGGTAGGCGCTTTAGATCACTGTATGCCAGGACAAATAGGTACAAGGGCAGTTTCTTTCCGTATGCCATCAGTCTTATGAACACTTGAATTTTAGTCTATTATAAACCAAGTCCACCTGTACAGACACAGGTATACCTCATTGTATATAGTTCACAATTATTTGCAGTATTGTTTTGTTTGCTTTTTGATTCTGTACAGCGAGAGCTCAGGGAAACTGGCATCAAATTCCCTGTATGTGTCCACAAACTTGGCGATAATAAAGGATTCTGATTCTGATATTGAATAGATTAAAAATCTTGCAAAAAACAGAAATACTATCTATTAAAAAAGTGAGGTAGTGTCCAAGGGTTCAAAGTCCATTTAGGAATCAGATGGCGGAAGGGAAGAAGCTGTTCCTGAATCGCTGAGTGTGTGCCTTCAGGCTTCTGTACCTCCTACCTGATGGTAACAGTGAGAAAAGGGCATGCCCTGGGTGCTGGAGGTCCTTAATAATGGACGCTGCCTTTCTGAGACACCGCTCCTTGAAGATGTCCTGGGTACTTTGTAGACTAGTGCCCAAGATGGAGCTGACTAGATTTACAACCTTCTGCAGCTTCTTTCGGTCCTGTTCAATAGCCCCCACTTCCCCATACCAGACAGTGATGCAGCCTGACAGAATGCTCTCCACGCTACATCTATAGGAGTTTTTGAGTGTATTTGTTGACATACCAAAACTCTTCAAACTCCTAATAAAGTATAGCTGCTGTCTTGCCTTCTTTATAACTACATTGATATGTCGGGACCAGGTTAGATCCTCCGAGATCTTGACACCTTGGAACTTGAAACTGCTCACTCTCTCCACTTCTGATCCCTCTATGAGGATTGGTATGTGTTCCTTCGTCTTACCCTTCCTGAAGTCCACAATCAGCTCTTTCGTCTTACTGATGTTGAGTGCCAGGTTTTTGCTGCGGCACCACTCCACTAGTTGGCATATCTCGCTCCTGTACGCCCTCTCGTCACCACCTGAGATTCTACCAACGATGGCTATATCGTCAGCAAATTTGTAGATGGTATTTGAACTATGTCTAGCAACACAGTCATGGGTATAGAGAGAGTAGAGCCGTGGGCTAAGCTCACACCCCTGAGGTGCACCAGTGTTGATCATCAGTGAGGAGGATATGTTATCACCAATCCACACAGATTGTGGTCTTCCAGTTAGGAAGTCAAGGATCCAATTGCAGAGGGAGGTACAGAGGCCCAGGTTCTGCAACTTCTCAATCACGATTGTGGGAATGATGGTATTAAATGCTGAGCTATAGTCGATGAACAGCATCTCGTCGTAGGTGTTTGTGTTGTCCAGGTGGTCTAAAGCCGTGTGGAGAGCCATTGAGATTGCATCTGCCATTGATCATTGTGGCACTAGGCAAATTGCAATGGGTCCAGGTCCTTGCTGAGACCTAGTCATGACCAACCTCTCAAAGCATTTCATCACTGTCGACGTGAGTGCTACTGGGCGATAGTCATTAAGGCCGTTCACATTATTCTTCTCAGGCACTGGTATAATTGTTGCCTTTTTGAAGAAAGTGGGAACTTCCACCCATAGCAGTGAGAGGTTGAACATGTCCTTGAATACTCCTGCTAGTTGGTTGGCACAGGTTTTCAGGGTCTTACCAGGTACTGTACTCCATCGGGACTTTCCACCTTGTGAGGGTTCACTCTCTTTTGACATCCTAACATCGGCCTCTGAGACAGAGATCACAGGGTTATCAGGTGCAGCAGGGATCTTCACAGCTGTAGTTGTGTTCTCCCTTTCAAAGTGGGCATAGAAGACGTTGAGTTCATCTGGTATGAAGCATCACTGTCATTCACGCTATTGGGTTTCGCTTTGTAGGAAGTAATATCTTGCAGACCCTGCCAGAGCTGTCGTGCATCCGATGTTGCCTCCAACCTCTTTCAAAGTTGTCTCTTCTCCCTTGAAGTAGCTTGCTCAAATCATACCTGGTTTTCTGATACAAGCCTGGGTTGCCAGACTTGAATGCCACAGATCTGGCCTTCAGCAGACGACGTACCTCCTGGTTCATCCACGGCTTTTGGTTTGGGAATGTACAGCAAGTCTTTGTAGGCACACACTCATCCACGCAGGTCAGATCAGGAATGGGAATAGGAATTAAAATAGTTGGCCACCAGGAAATTCTGCTTTTGGTGGATGGAGTGGAGGTCCCCCAATACACGTCAGATCTCACCAATGTAGAGGAGGCCACATTGGGAGCACCGGATACAATGGGTAACCCCACCAGGTTTGCAGGTGAAGTGTCGCCTCACCTGGAAGGGCTGTTTGGGGCGGTGAATGGGCAGGTGTAGCATTTCTGTTGCTGGTAGGGATAAGTGCCTGGAGGGAGATTAGTGAGGATGGTCAAATGGGCAAGGGAATGATGGAGAGACTGATCCCTGTGGAAAGCAGAGAGTGGATGGGAGGTAAAGATGTGTTTGGTGGTAGGATCCCATTGAGGATGGTGGAAGTTGCAGAGAACGATGTGTTGGATGCAGAGACTCAGGGGGAGGTAGGTGAGGACAAGAAGAACTCTAACCCTGTTAAGGCGGCAGGAAGATGGGATAAGGGTAGGTATCTGGGAAATAGAGGAGATACTTTGGCCCTCGAGGTTGTACTAACATTTTAACGTACTCCAAGGTCAATCTAACCCCTCCCTCCTACATCGCCCTCCATTTTCCTATCATCCATGTGCCTATCTAAGGGATACTTAAATGTCCCTGATGTATCTGCCTCCACCTCCACCCCTGGCAGCAGGTTCCACACACCCACCACTCTCTGTGTAACACAACTTCCCTTTGGCTTCCAACCCCCTGCCCACTGTACTTTCCTCCAATCAATTTAAAATCATGCCTTCTCATGTTGGCCATTTCCTTATTTAGCAATACAGCGCGGAGCCACGCTGCCCCAGTAACCCCACAATCCCAATTAACCCTAACCTAATCACAGGACAATTTACAATGACCAGTTAGCCTACCCGGTATGCCTTTGGATTGTGGGAGGAACCCGGAGCCCCTGGGGTAAACCCATGTATTCCAGGGTGAGGATATAGAGAGACTCATTACAGAACGGTGCCAGAACTGAACTCCGAACTCCGGAACATTCCGAGCTGTATTAGCGTCGCACCACCCATTAGGCTACCACAGAGATGGTTTTCTGTCCTGGGGAAAGGATCTATGTGTCCCCTTGCTCGATGCTTGGTATTCGCTGTGGGAATTTGGACTGTCGGCCTTGTTGAACCTGATCTCCTTTAGTGGGTTCGAACCCCACAACGGTGACAAAACAAATGTTTCAGTGCAGTACTGCGGGAGCATCGCACTGTTGAAGGAGGCGTTAACCTGGTATCTCGGGTGCACATTACAGCTTCCAAGGTACAATTCTCAGAGGTGTAGGGGAAGCAATGTTATCCTTTCATAACTGCCTCGTAAACAGAAAACATTCTCACTTCAACATTGAAGTGCAGCAGTTAATGGAGTACTTTCCAGTGCCAGCAATCACAGATTGTGGTTCAGTTACCTCTCCCCCCTCCCCAGCTGTCTGTGATATGGGGGGAAGGTTGTGGCAGGTCCATAAGACACAGGAGCAGAATTAGGCCATTTGCCCTTCAAGTCTACTCTGCTATTCCATCATGGCTGATTTATTTTCCCTCTCAACTCCATTCTCCTTGTAACCTTTGACACCTTGACTAGTCAAGAAAGTTACAACTTCAAAGTTCAAAGTAAATGTTATTATCAAAGTATATATATTTCACCATATACACCTCCTTGGGGGCATACTCAGTAATCTATAGAATAATGGCCGTAACAGATTCAATGAAAGACTGCTGGACCAGGGCGATCGTCTGGAGTGCAGAAGACAACAGTCTGTGCAAATGCAAAAACAAGTAATAATAATAAACAAACCAGCAATCAATAGTGAGAACATGAGATAAAGAGTCCTTGGAAGTGAGGCCATTGGTTGTGGGAACACCTCAGTGATGGGTCAAATGAAATTGAATGAAGTTATCTCCACCGATTCGAGAGTCTGATGGTTGAGGGGTAATAACTGTTCCTGAACCTGGTGGTGTGAGTCCTGAGGCTCCTGAACCACTTTCCTGACAGCAGCAGTGAGAAGAGAGCATGACCTGGGTGATGGGAGTGGAGTGGGGTGCCCTGATAATGGATGCTGCTTTCCTGCAACCACTTCCATTGGCAGGTCAACTAGAGGCAATTGAAACGTTCCTTCAGTAGTGTATGTTCATAGTTTGTCTCCCCAAAGTCGAGTTTAGTGTCACATGCACAAGTACAGTGAGGTACAGCATAAAGAAAATCGTGCATGTTGCAGCCTCTTCGTCATGTAAACACACAGAATAGAAATTATACTTAAAGTTGTAGCATACAGTGAAATACAAGACTTGTTTTTTTCTACACTAAGATCTTGCTTTTGCACAAAGTCCTTGGTAGTGAAGAGGTGATTGTGGTATTCCTTCGCTGAGCTAGGGTTAGGGCTGTGTTGGCGGGTTGAAGAGAAGTCACGGTTCTTGAACCTGGTGGTGTGGGACTTCAGACGTCTGTACCTCCAGTCTGACAGTAGCAATGAGAAGTGTGCGTGCCCCAGAAGAGGATGGCAGATTCCTGAAGATAGATGTTGTCTTCTTGAGGATGTGACAGGGCGGCGAGGTAGCATGGCGGTCAGCACGACGCTTTACGGCGCCAGCTGTGAGATCAGGGTTCAGTCCCTCCCACTGTCAAAGAAGAGTTTGTACACTCTCCCCGGAGTCGGGTGGGTTTCCCTGGATGCTCCGGTCTCATCCCACGTTCCAGGGACGTACAGGTTAGTGCTTGTGAGTTGGGGGCTTGCTATCTTGGCTCCAGAAGCGTGGCGACACTCGTGGGATGCCCCAGCATGTCTTCACTGATTTGATTTGACTTGACGTTTACAAAGCATTTCTCCGCATATTTCAATGTACATGTTGACAAATAGAGCTAATCATTATCTTGTATTTAATTTCTGTACCTGAACACTGTCTCTTTCATTGTAGGCACAAAGTCCGCTGCTCCCGCACTACGGTGGCGTTGATGTTCATTTTACTGGTGTCATTGACTGTTTCAAGCAAATTGTGAAGATAAAGGGTTTTCTGAGTCTGTGGAACGGCCTGTCTGCCAACCTACTAAAGGTAATCCCAGCCCCTATAAAACCAGCAGTTGTCAGGCGGACACAGAACCAGAGAAATGCATTGATTCTGCTGTGTGTTCAAACACTAGAGATGATTCAGGAATCAGCTTTATTCACCATATACATTTATACATTTGCATGGATTAGGAATTTGCCGGGGTGTTGGTCGGGGCATGACATGCAGCAAAAACAACATCATTCAACAATTATAGTGAATAAAGAATTATATAACATTAAAGTTAGATGTACATATTTCAAATAAGAAATGCTTAAATACATAAATATCATAACAGATCCCATCCCCCTGCTCGTGGACTGTTTGTCCCCCTCCCATTAGGGAGGAGGCTACGTAGCATCCATGTCAGGACCACCAAACTCAAAAACAGTTCCTTTCCCCAAGCAGTAAAGCTGATCAACACCTCCACCCAGTAACGCAGCTCACCACCACTGCTTTATCACTTCCTGTCAGAGTCAGCGTATGTACAGACAATCCTGTGCCTGGTGTCACTGTATGGACATACAATCAATCTATGTATATAAGCTATCTTACACGTTTATATTTGTTGTGTTTTTATTATTGTGTTCTTTACCTTATTGTGGTTTTTTTTAGCGCTACATCAGATCCGGAGTAACAATTATTTCGTTCTCCTTTACATTTGTGTACTGGTGGAAATGACATTAAACAATCTTGAATCTTGACACACCAGCATGAACTTACAAGCATTATGGAAAGTGGTTTGACGTGTTTACAGTCCAGTGTCTGAGCTAATGGATAGAAGAGGTGGGATGGGGATATCTTGAATGGTTGATCAGATTAATTGCCGGGGGGGGGGCACGGGGGAGAAGCTTTTGGAGGAACAACTGATCAATAGAAAAGCGATTTGATATTGTTCAATTGGTCAAGAGACAATAGGATGGCTGTCAAACTAATCTTGTCCACATATCTACAAACATAAGTACAAGTCCAACCACATCAGATAGGAAAGATTAGTTCCGTTAATCAACTAAACCTAATAATTAGCTAGTCAATTAATGGTTAATTAATTATGGAGGTTATAGATAGGGTCAATGCTAGCACTTTTTTTTCTCCCTCTAAGATTGGATAAGACTAGAACTAGGGGTCATAGGTTAAGGGTGAAAGGTGAAATATTTAAGGAGAACTTCACTCAGAGGGTGGTATGAGTGTGGATGAGGAAGTTATGGATGCAGGTTCTATTGTAACAGTTAAGAGAAGTTTGGAGAAGTACATGGATGGGAGGGGTATGGAGGGCGATGGTCCAGGTACAGGTTGATGGGACTAGGCAGAATACCAGTTTGGCATAGACTAGATGGGCTGAAGGGCCTGCTTCTGTGCAGTAGAGCTCTATGACTCTGATCCAGAATAAAAACACTCATGTGGGTAATGGAGATGATGGAAGTTTCAGATTGTTGTAAAATACCAACGACTATCTGACAGAGAAGAATGTCTGAAAGCCTTGTCCAATTTGGCCTCTGACTCCATATCCACACAATGTGGTTAGTTTGAACTGCTCTCTGAAGCAGCCTAGTAAACCACAAAGCCACTCTGATGATACACAGTAACACAGACAGTGCATTCACCACATAGACTGCATTAACTCAAGAAGATGGTTCACTACATTACAAAGAGGCTGTAAGTGCTGTACAGTGGTACCAATGTCTGCAGAGATAACAGATTGGGCTGTTATCTACTGCCTCCTGGTGTCACACAGATTGGCTCTTGCCCTTAAATCTTCGCAATTTATCCACCTCTTTCCTGCTTTACAACTATTTAAAACCTACCACACGCCTGAGTTTTTCCTCGCCCACCTTAACACCTCACTGTTGTGTTTCATAACTCTCCTGTCAGTGCCTTCTGATGTTCTGTAACATATGTAGCAGTTGGAGTAATGCTATTACAGCAGAGAGACCTAAGTTCAATTCCTACCGCTGTCTGTAAGGAGTTTGTACGCTCTCTCTGTGACCGCGTGGGTTTCCTCCCGGTGCTCCAGTCTCCTCCCACATTCCAAAGTACGGGTTGGTAGGTTATTTGGCCACGTGGGTGTGATTGGTCGGTGTGGGCCTGTTGCTGTCTGGAGTCTCTAAATAAATAAATGAGTGAGTTCAGTTGAGTTTTACAAAAATATTACTTTTTGGAGGTTCAATTCTGATTCAGATTTGATTCCAAATTATTTAGCACAAGCACAGTACTGTGCAGAAGTCTTAGGCACATACATACAGCTAGGGTGCCTAAGGCTTTAGCACAGTACTGTAGTAACTTTATGTATTGCACTGTTTTGCAAAAAAACACAAATTTCATGACATACGTGAGTGATGATAAACCTGATTCTGATACGGGTCTCTATTGTGGACTGAGAGTGGGAAGTGGGGCAGGGAGAGGGGAATCATGGTTGGAAAGAGGGGAAGGGAGAGGGGAGGGAACAGGAAGCACCAGAGAGACAGTCTGTAATGATCAATAAATAAATTGTTTGGAGTCGAGTGTCTCAGAGCTGGGTGTGTCTGCATCCGTACCACCCCCCACTCCTGGCACTCCTTCTCTGCCACCTGTCCCACACCCGTCCCACGGTGTCCCAGCTTCAGCATTCCCAACATCCTTTGCTCCCTCAGATTTACAGACTCCCTCTGTGCTCCACATTGACGTATACAGTACTGTGCAAAAGTCTTAGACACTCTAGCTATATATATGTGCCCAAGACTTTTGCACAGTACTGTATGTCAAAACGTTTGCATTAACAACCAAACAAACTAAGATGTGCTGGCACGACTCGTGAGTGTCACCACTCATTCCAGCACTAACATAGCAGGCCCACCATACTGAGCAGAACAACACAAGTATCAACAGTAAAGAGAATTGTAATGGCTTTCTGGTATTTACGCCCAGTTCACAGGGGTAAAAAGATTTCATTTTGTTTGAAAACTCTACTCAATCCATTTGGCGAATCCAGATGGATAAACATTTGGAACCTAGTCAATTAGCAATGTTGAGTTCTTTCACCACGTGATATTCAACTGTCCATTATCTGTCTGCATGTTTCTAAATTCTGTTGGGATCTTACATTTGATCGGTCTTGGTTTCTTAAATCCCTCAATTACTTGGGGACTTCACTCAAACAAAGCTCGTTCCGGACTAAGTCACCTTACAGACATCCCTGTACCTAGCATCACTTTATGGGCATTCATTCAGTCTATGTATGTAGGTACAGTATTTATATTTATTGTGCTTTTTCATTGTTGTGTTCTTTATCTTGTGGTGTATTTTTGTGCTGTATTGGATCTGGAGTAACAATTATTTCGTTCTTGTGTACTGGAAGTGATATGAAGCAATCTCGAATCGCCTATCAAGTTCCCAATGACTATGCCCTACCCCAACCTTATTTCCTCTTTTACTCCTTCCATTAAGATGCACAGCCTCATCGAGAGGCAAAGGAGCTGTGAGCTGCACAAACAACTTCATAGCAAAAGCCCCAAAATGGGATAATTAGATTTACTATCCTGATGTTCTGACCATTATTATCTTTTATCAAAGTTCTAATCTTGGCTGGAGGTTCTGTCTGTTTCTGGCAACCAACTACTTATAAGACCATAAGAATTAGGCCGTTCAGCCCATTATGTCTGCTCTGCCATTCAATCATGGCTAATTTATTTTCCCTCTCAACCCCATTCTCCTATTTCTTCCAGTAATCTTTGATGCCCTGACTAATCAAGAACCTATCCACCTCCACTTTAAATATACCCAATGACTTGGCCTCCACCGTCATCCGTGTCAATGAGTTCCACAGATTCACCACCCTCTGGCTAAAGAATTCCCTCCTCATCTTGTAGATGTCCTTCTATTCTGAGTCTGTGGCCCCTCTGGTTGTAGACTCCCCTATTATTGGAAACATCCTCCCCAAGTCCATTCTATACAAGCCTTCCAATATCCATTGGGTTTCAATGAGCTTCCCTTCCCCCCACTCTTGTGAATTTCAGTGAGTATAGGTCCTGAGACATCAAATGCTCCTCGTACATTAATCTTTTCATTCCAGAATCATTCTTGTAAACCTCCTCTGGACCCTCTCCAACGCCAGGACATTTTTACTTTGATAAGGGCCCCAAAGCAGCTCACGGTGCTCCATATGTGGTCTAACCAATGCCTTTTCTGGTTTTGTTACTCGAGATTTCCAGCATCTGCAGAATCTCTTGAGTCTGTGTTTGTGCTCTGCCATGTTAGTTTACCCTGAACAGCACCTATGGTCACCCACAGGGCTGTGTCCAGGAAGCAGCTGAAAGTTGTACCGGCCGTTTTGATGATAATATTCACAAAATCACACCGGGGCAACAGCTGCTACAGAAGCAGTCGGGATCAAAGGCTTTGTTCGTGTTATCTCTGCATGATGCCTCCCTATAATCCCAACGTTCTTCTTAGCACAGCAACTTCCCTCTCTCATCTCTCAGTGCAGGTTTACTTTCCCTTATTTTTTATTTAGAGATGCACACACTGCTCAGTTGCACCCATGTGCCCAATTAACCAATTAGCCCGTATGTCTTTGGAACGTGGGCTGTAACCAGAGCAGCAGGAGGAAACCCACGCGGCCATAGGGAGAAACAACAGCGGCAGAAATGAACATAGGTCACTCGTGCTGTAATAGTGTTACGATAGCTGCTATACCCAGTTTCTTTATATTCTTCCTATGGTCCTCTCAACTGGTCAGGGTGTATATGATATTTGAGTCTCAAGTACGCTTATTGCAAGAAGCTATCATATTCGTCTTTAATGATTTGCCTTTTTGCCTGCCCGATGTAACCACTGCTCTGTCTTAATTTTCAGATTGTCCCGTACTATGGTTTGATGTTTAGCACGTTTGAGTTCTGTAAGCGGGCTTGTCTGTACAAGAATGGCTACATCGTGTCACCGCTGACCTATCAGCCCAGCCCTGGAGTCGACCAGAGCATGAGGGCTGAGGAGCTCCAGGAACTGAAGAGACTGATCAGGGGGAAGAGCTTCGAGACTGACCGATCCAGACTTGGCAACAAGTGGTGGGGCTGAGACACCAGACTGAAGGGATCCCCATTACAGGAGCCTTGTAAACCTCAAGCACAGACTGCAACTGGCTGGTCAGAAAGAAGCTTCCTCTCCAAACAGCGGGTCCTGCTCATGTTGCACTGAACGTTGACGAATTCAAAGCAAAGGTGAACGTGATAATGCTGATTGAGGTGAACTCTCCCTGTAGTTACATTAGGACATAGAACATTGCAGCACAGTACAGGCCCTTCGGCCCACAATGTTGTGCCAACCACTTAACCTACTCTAAGATCAATTTAACCTTTCCCTCCTACATAGCCTCCATTCTTCTCTCATACATGTGCCTTTCTAAAATTTCTTATATGTCCCTAATGTATCTGCCTCAAAACACCAACCCACGATCCCGCTGTTCCTCCACACTTGCCAAGAATGCCCACATTACCCCTGTATTCTACCTTCAAATTCAACTTTCCAAAATGATTTGCTCCACGCTTGTCTGGGTTGAACTCCATCTGCCATTTCTCAGCCCAGCTCAGCATTTTGTTAATGTCCCATTGCAACCTATAACAACCCTCCACACTATCCGGGGCTCCTTCATGTTATCTGAAAACGTACTAACCCGCTCTTTCACTTCCTCATTCAAGTCATTCATTTAGTCTATTTAATATCAGAGAATGTATACAGTATAAAACCTGAAATTTGTACTTTTCACGGACATCTACGAAACAAGAGACCCCATAGAATGAATGATAGAACATTGAAGCCCCAAAACACCCTCTCCCCCCACCCTTTGCAGTAGCAGCACCAAAAGTGTCAACCCCCCCACCCCCTACTCACACCAGAAAAATCACTGACCTCCCCAACCCCCACCATGCAAGCAACAGCAAAGCCCCCAAAAGAGACCTTGATCCAGGGTCCGTCAAAACTACAGTCCATAACCCAGCACTTGGGCACCTCAGACAGGCTCCCTCTCTCCAGCGAGCAGCGGCATAAAATACCCTAAAGTCTCAAACTTTGAAAGCTCTTCCTACAATGAACTGGATTCCCAAAGCACAAGTTATTTGCTGCTTATTTTCATGGCGAGTTCAGTGACATCTGTGGGTATCTGTAATATTGATGTGACTCGGACACCTCTGCAAATTGAACAATCACGTTTATTCACCAGACTTCCATTTTACCTCTCTACGTCCTGACGTCATACGCACTCTGACACTACGAGCGCTCACACAATACATTACAGCATCAACCTCCCCTATTAATATGTACGGGTAATGTGGAGCAATAGCATTGTGGCTGTGGCATCTGAGTAATCCGAAGGGGCAATAGAGCAGAGAAATTATTTTTAAAGCTTTGATAAAAACTTTCATTTTATATTGAGCTTTTTTCTTTAAAAAAAAGAACCAAAGGTCTCCTAAGGGGAAGATGAATGCCTTGACCAAAGAGAGTGATGAGGAATGGGCATGATCAATCTCAACTTACAGTGTAGAACGTTATGGACTGTGTTCTTAATTCTGTGAGAAAAACAAAAAGTTAGAATTAGCAAAGCTGTCTGTTGACGCAATGACGTCAACGTCTGAAGGTAATTATATTTTAGTAGTTAATTGGATATCAGAATCCACCTTATGACTGCATAAAAATAAATCTGATTTCTAACACGTTTATTAAAATCACAGCCGCATATTTATTAGCAGTCTTTTTCTCTGGTAGCAAAACTACCCAGGATATTTCATGGGAATGTTATGAGAAAAAATCTTAATGCAAGGCTGTTCGGGTAATATTTAGGCAGCTAGTCAAAGAGAGCGTTTTAACAGTGGCAGATAGAGAAAAGGGTTTCGGGTGGGGGGGGGGTTTGGAGGAAACTGCTGCTCGTGCAGCACTAAATATCAGCAAGGACTTGGTCACTGAAGGGATGAGAGGATTGGTGTCTTTAGGTAGAGCTGAAAGTTATCAACATATTTAACGTATGGAAACTGCTGTGATTTGAGATGCTGTTGCTGAAGGGTAATGAGTAAAGTGCAGAAAAAATAACATGTTGAACTTCTAAGCAAATACTCACAATCCTGGTGTGGATACTTATCAAGTTATAGATCATTTGCTTCATTGCACGAATTAGAAAGGTTAACTTTGACTTTTCTTCCTTGCCTTGTTTTACTATTCAAACAAAACTCACAGGATTAGTAAAACAGAAGTTACAAATGATTTGCTGATATACACTAATTACCTTTCAGTGGTTCACCATTTCCAAGTTGTCGTACTATAACAGACGTCGAAATGGGTAACAAATTTATTCAGTTTTACACTTGAACTCTATACAATCTTTATGCCTGATGTGGCCAAAGATAGAAATTCTTCTGATCATCTCATGTTTTAATGATTGTTTAAATTATTATCTATAATAAACTTTTAAAGATGACTAAAATACTTGTTGCTACACGACTGTCT
Source organism: Mobula hypostoma (assembly GCF_963921235.1). NCBI lineage: Eukaryota > Metazoa > Chordata > Chondrichthyes > Myliobatiformes > Myliobatidae > Mobula > Mobula hypostoma. Next base: position 117,624,798 of record NC_086106.1, on the reverse strand, counting down.
TAGTATATGTAATAAGTGCTTCAATAATGCACCTATAAATTGACCAAAGTGTGACATCCCAAAACAGTTCCTGATACATTTGCAACATATTTAGAGTGATCTTTCTCCCCCACCCCTACTTGTGTGATCGTCTAAACGTCATGGTTACAGATGTCAGTCCGAGTGTTAACTTAAGCTGGCATTCAGAATGTGATTCTGACAGAATCGTTGGATTCCTTCCACTGGTGATCACATGATGGGTGGATCCAGCCAACAAAATGCTGCTGTGTGAAACTTTGGTTTCCCTTCTATGGTCCTTGCAGTTTACTTCAAACTGACATGCCTGAGTGCCAGCATGTTTCCTCCTGCTTTGGTTATTGGGGAATGGCAGCTTTCTGCGGGGTGCAGACGCTGCCTGGGGAGTTTACCTATTTGCCAAAGGGTCAAGGATATTTTTATTAATTTGTGAAAATTGTTGTAAATACATACACTCACTCACTTACTGCCAATGGCGCTGCTGGTATTTAGGGCAGTGATGATGGTCTTCCATCTCTGGCAGTGTTCAGGGCTTCCTTCGTTGTTATTTATTGATTGAGATAGAGTGTGGAACAGGCCCTTCCCGCCCAGCGACACCCCAGTTTAACCCTAGTCCAATCACAGAACAACTTACAATGACCAATTAACCTACCAAACAGCACGTCTTTGGACTGTGGGAGGAATCCGGAGCACCCAGAGGAAACCCGCACGGTCACGGGGAGAGCGTACACAGGCAGCGGCGGGAATGTCAGTAGCTTCCTCACGGTTTTCACTGCTGTCAGTCAAGCAAATCCCGGGTGGAGAATCAGGAATATCGTCACACTTGGTTGTAGAAGGATTCTTCATTGCTGTTTTTGTAACACTTTTGTTGGCCCTGAGCTGAACTCCCAAACCCAGAGGACCAGAGGACCACTCTTAGTCTGGCTTCTACCCTTTGACCTAGTCGGTGTGGGTAACCCTACCAAGAGCAAAGCATAAAGCCAACATAGTACTCCGGGTCATTGAGGCACGCAAGCCTCTAAACCACGACAAGATTGTGGTCCTCTTGGAGGAACACACACTCAGTGGCCTCGTTATTCAATACACCTCCATTCCTGCTTGTTGATACAAATATCTAATCAGCCAATCATGTGGCCGCAACTCAATGCATAAAAGCATGCAAACCTGGTCAAGAGGTTCAGACCGAACATCAGAATGGGGAAGAGATGTGATTTAAGTGACTTTGATTGTGGAATGACTGTTGATGCCAGACAGGGTGGTTTGAGTATCTCAGAAACTGTTGATTTCCTGGGATTTTCACACACAACACTCTCTAGAGTTTACGGAGAATGATGCAAAAAACATGCAGTGAGTGGCAGATTTGTGGGTGAAAATGCCTCGTTAACGAGAAAGGTCAGAGGAGAATGGTCAGACTGGTTCAAGCTGACAGGAAGGTGACTGTAACTCAAATAACCATGCGTTACAACAGTGTTGTGTAGAAGAGCATTTCTGAAAGTACAACATGCCAAACCTTGAAGTGGATGGGCTACTGCAACAGAATACCACTCAGTGAGTATATATCCAAGAAGTTTATTTTGATTTTTCATATTAAAGCAGTGACTGAAGTGGTTAATAATACTGTATTGCTTTCTGTAAAACATCTTTGTGACCATTTCCCACTGTTTCTCCTTAAGCACCAACTCTGCTTACTAATCAAAATGGCCATTTAATACTGTCACTTCTTATCTTGGTCTTTCTTTTCAAACTTGTTATTTGTATTTTTAAATCAAATTAAAAAGCGAAGCTAATTGAAATTTTAACTTCTCTGCAAGTCATGAGAAGAGTTTTTTTTCTGCAACTTCAGTCCAAAATCTAATTCTGTTTACTCCTTCAGAAGCTATAATCTGACTTTCTATGTTTATGCGAAATTAACAGTTGACAAAACTACTTCTTAAGTATTTGTACATATAAGGGATAATAATTCAGTCATGATGGAACGACGGAGCAGACTCAATGGGCCGAATGGCTGAATAACGACCAATTAATATTGTGAAAAGTTATCTAGAAAGCTACTTAAAATTAGCTGCAAGAAACTAATGCTTAATCTGAAAATGAGAGGACCCTTCGGAATCTGAGACTCACAGTTTAAGCATCAGAATCTGAATTAGATCAGATTTATTACTACTGATGTATGTGGTGAAATGTGTTGTTTTGTGGCAGCAGTACTGTGCAATGCATAAAATGTATTACAATTAGACATATATATATACATAAGATTTCAAAATTAATTAAAAGTGCAAAAAAAAGCAAAAATAGTGAGGTAGCGTTCATGGTGCATTCAGAAATATCGGAGGGGAAGAAGTTCCAAAAATGCCCAGTGTGTGTCTTCAGCCTCCCGTACCTCCTCTCTAATGGTAGTAATGAGAAGAGGGCATGGCCTGGATGGTGAGGTTTCTAACGTCAGATGCCACCTTCTTGAGGCATTGCCTTTTGAAGATGTCCTTGATGGTGGCGAGATTAGTGTCATGATGGAGTGGCTAAGTTTACAACCTACTGCGGCTTTTTCCATTCCTGAGCAGTTACTACTTCCACAGTTTGGCTGTCACTGCGAGCAGTGTTTCTCCTTTTTCTTTCGCTTCTTCGCTTTCCTCTACAGCCCACACTCTGGAACGTGGGAGGAAACCAGAGCAGTGGGAATTGAACACAGTCACGGGGAGAATGTACTAACCCCTTACAGAGAGCAGCGGGAATTGAACCCTGATCTTATAGCTGGCCCTGTAATAACGTTATGTTAGCCAGTATGCTACTGTGTCGCCCCCACTTTTACAACTTGACTTCACTTTTGCAGAGTTTTTACTTCATAGGGCTTTTCTTTCTTCTCCTTGTCAAAACTTGAACGGTTTGTGGTAAAGGATTAAGGATATGTACATTTCCATAAGATATAGGAGTAGAATTGGGCCATTCGGCCCATCAAGTCTGCTCCAGAATTCCATCAGGGCTGATATATTATCCCGATCAACCTCTGCTTTAAGTTTACCAAATCACTTGGCCTCCCCAACCATATATGAATCCCACAGTCTCACCACCTCCAGCTAAAGAAATTCCTCCTCATCTCTGTTCTAAAGGGATGCCCTCTGGTCCTAGACTCCTCTACTGTAGGAAACATCCTCTTCATGTCCAATCTATCTTGGCCTTTCAATATCCAACAGGTTTCAATCAGATATGCCCTCTTTCTTCTAAACTCCTGTGATTATATAAAGAGCTGAGGGATCTTTCTTAGTCACTAATAGAATGCAGGCATTGCTGACAAGAACATAGAACGTAGACCACTACAGCACAGGACAGGACCTTTGACCCATGATGTTGTGCCGACCTTTTAACCTACTCCAATATCAATCTAACCCTTCCCTCCTGCATTGCTTGCCATTTTTCTATCATCAAGCACAGTATTTAATGCCCATCTTGAGTGTAAGAGGACAAGCCACCTTCTTGAACAGCTGCAGTATTTCTGGTGAAGAAAATCTGACAGAATTATTAGGTATGGAGTTACAGGGTTTTACCTCACCAGCAGTACAAACTAGAACAACACAGCACAGGAACAGGCCTTTTGGCCTATAATGTTGTGCCAAACCAGCTAAGCTAATGGAGCCAAATTAAACTAAGGCCTTTTGCCTGCCCGTGATCCAACTGGTCCATTCTCTGCATATTCATGTCCTTGTCTACCAACCTCAACCACCACCCCTGCTGTCGCATTCCAGGAACACACTACTCTCTGTATGTGGGGAAAAACTACCCCTCACATTCCCTTTAAACCTTCCCCTCTCTCCTTAAATAAATGCCCTGTACTATAAAAGGGTGGTGGGGTGGAGATGGGTCCCTACCAAAGAAGGAGTCTAGGCGACTGTATCAACTGGTTGCATCTCAGCCTGATATGGAAACACCACTGACTTTGAATGGAAAAGTAGTAGAAAGGGTCTCAGCCCAAAATGTCAACTGTCCTTTGTTTTTTCCATAGATGCTGCCTGGCCTGCTGAGTTCCTCCAGCATTTTGTGTGTGTTGCTTGCATTTCCAGCATCTGCAGATTTTCTCTTGTTTGGATACAGCCCAGTCCATCACGGGTAAAGCCCTCCCCATCGCTGAGCACATCTAGACAAAACGCTGTCACAGGTAAGCAGTATCCATCATCGGGGACCTCTACCACCCAGGACATGCTCTCTTCTCGCTGCTGCCTCCAGACTCACACCACCAGGTTCAGGAACAGTAATTACCTCTCAACCATCAGGCTCTTGAACCAAAGGAGACAACTTCACTCACCCCAACACTGAACCGTTCCCACAACCTAGAGACTCACTTTCAAGGTCTCTTCATCTCATGTTCTCAATATTTATTGCTTATGTATTTATTATTATTATTTCTTTCTTTTTGTACTTACACAGTTTATTGTAGATGTAGTGTATATGGATTTTAGTGAGGCATTTGATAAGGTACCCCATGCAAGGCTTACTGAGAAAGTAAGGAAGCATGGGATCCAAGGGGACATGGCTTTGTGGATCCAGAACTGGCTTGCCCACAGAAGGCAAAGAGTGGTTGTAGATGGGTCATATTCTGCATGGAGGCCAGTGACCAGTGGTGTGCCTCAGGGATCTGTTCTGGGATCCCTACTCTTTGTGATTTTTATAAATGACCTGGATGAGGAAGTGGAGGGATGGGTTAGTAAATTTGCTGATGACACAAAGGTTGGGGGTGTTGTGGATAGTGTGGAGGGCTGACAGAGGTTACAGCGGGATATTGATAGGATGCAAAACTGGGCTGAGAAGTGGCAGATGGAGTTCAACCCAGATAAGCGTGAGGTGGTTCATTTTGGTAGGTCAAATTTGATGGCAGAATATAGCATTAATGGCAAGACTCTTGGCAGTGTGGAGGATCAGAGGGATCTTGGGGTCCGAGTCCATAGGACACTCAAAGCTGCTATGCAGGTTGACTCTGTGGTTAAGAAGGCGTACGGTGCATTGGCCTTCATCAATCGTGGGATTGAGTTTAAGAACCGAGAGGTAATGTTGCAGCTATATAGGACCCTGGTCAGACCCCACTTGGAGTACTGTGCTCAGTTCTGGTCGCCTCACTATAGGAAGGGAGCAGAGGAGATTTACAAGGATGTTGCCTGGATTGGGGAGCATGCCTTATGAGAATAGATTGAGTGAACCCGGCCTTTTCTCCTTGGAGCGGCGGAGGATGAGAGGTAACCTGATAGAGGTGTACAAGGTAATGAGGGGCATTGATCATGTGGATAGTCAGAAGCTTTTTCCCAGGGCTGAAATGGCTAGCACGAAAGGGCATAGTTTTAAGATGCTTGAAAGTAGGTACAGAGGAGATGTCAGGGGTAAGTTTTTTACGCAGAGAGTGATGAGTGCATGGAATGGGCTGCCGATGGCAGTGGTGAAGGTGGAATTTTTAAAGAGGCCCTGGATGGATACATGGATCTTAGAAAAATAGAGGGCTATGGGTAAGCCTAGGTAGTTCCAAGGTAGGGACATGTTCAGCACAGCTTTGCGGCCGAAGAACCTGTATTGTGCTGTAGGTTTTCTATGTTTCTATTGTCTTTTTCACACTGGTTGAATGCCCAGTTGGTGCGGTCTTTCATTGATTCTGTTATGGTTATTATTCTATAGATTTATTGAGTATGCCTGCAAGAAAATGAATCTCAGGGTTATATATGGTGACATATCACAATTCAAAGTACATTTATGTCACCATATACTACCCTGAGATTTATTTTCTTGTGGGCATTCACAGTAAATACAAAGAAAATGATAGAATCAGTGAAAACCTGTTTACTGTACAAGCAAAGACAGACAAACAACTAATGTGCCAAAAGACAACAAATTGTGCAAATACCAAAAAGAAAAAAAGAACAAAATAATATATATATATCAAGAACATGAGTTGTAGAGTCCTTGGAAGTGAGTCCATAGGTTGTGGAATCATTTCAGTGTTGAGGAGAGTGAAGTTATCCACGCTGGTTCAGGAGCCTGATGGTTGAGGGGTAATATGTGTGTTTCTTGATTAGTAAGGATGTTCAAGGTTACAGAGAGAAGGCAGGAGAATGGGACAGAGGAATAGTAAATCAGCCATGAAGGAATAGTGGAGCAGACTCAACAGTCTGCTCCTACGTTTTGTGGCCTTATAACAAAAGGATTATGGGATGTTGCAGATTATCATGGTTTAATTAAACCGGGGCCCAGACGTGAAGAACTGGACTGAACATAGGATAGAGATGTAAACACGAGGAATTCTGCAGACGCTGGAAATTCAAGCAACACACATCAAAGTTGCTGGTGAACGCAGCAGGCCAGGCAGCATCTACATATAGGCATAATTTACATATTACTATTTAACTATTTATGGTTTTATTACTATCTATTATTTATGGTGCAACTGTAACGAAAACCAATTTCCCCCGATCAATAAAGTATGACTATGATTATGACTATGACTATCTCTAGGAAGAGGTACAGTCGACATTTCCGGCCGAGACTCTTCATCAGGACAGAGATAGAGATGCTGATTCATATAACTGGATCAATGCCTCCATCTCTTTGCCCCAAGTCATGAGTTTCTTCCAGCATGTAAGTGGATTTATCAGCAGTCAGCAGTCAGTTTCTCTGCACTTGAGTTCAGTTCTCATTTCCACCAAAATGGGGTGTATTTTGAGCATCAAAAATTAAAGGAAATGATACTGAACTCAAGATGTTCCCAAGCAGAACGTTTTATAGTAGCTATTCTATTTGGCTACTAAGCAAGCTAATTAAGGAATGCAATTTGCTTTAATGTAGTAGAGCAAGGTAGTAAGATCAAATATGTGAATTTGATAATGGTTCTGATCTTGGGAGGATCAGGCTGGTCTATGAGGATTGAAGTCTGCAACATTTTATCTACTGTTTCATGTCCATGGTCATGCTGCTGCTGAAACCAAAGGTGAATCTGTTAGAATCTATCACACAATTTTATAGCCGGGCCATTCAGACCACCAGGAATATGTTGGAGTTTATGCTGTACAAAGATCTCCTCTCAGATTGATTCATTCACCCTCTCAATGTATTCTGTCATTCATTTCTTACTTTACCCATCTGGCAGCTCCTTAAAAGGGGTCTCATTGAAACATAACAAATATTGAAAGTAGACATGCAGATGATGTTTCCATAACATTTGGAGTTCCAATGTTTAACTGTCATTCTTTCTTTTGGGCACTCCTCTGTTTTCATGGATGTTTGTGAAGAAAAAGAACTTCAGGATGTATATTGTATATATTCCTCTGATGTTAGATGTACCTATCAAACCTATTGAATTGGGTGAGTCTAGGAATAGACAGCACAGCCTCGGTATAAAAGGACGTCCATTTAGAACAGAGAAAGAGGACGAATTTTTTTAGCCAGAAGGTGATGAATCGATGGAATTCATTGCCAGAGATTAGCTGTGGAAGACAAGTCATTGGGCATATTTAAAGCCAAGGTTGATAGGTACAGTACTTCATTAGTGAGGGCATCAAAGGTTAAGTGGAGAAGGTAGAAGAATGGCCTTGAGAGGGAAAATAAAACAGCCATGATCAAATGGTGGAGCAGACTCGATGGTTCAAATGACTTAATTCTGTCCTGTGTCTTATGGTCTTATTATCTAAGTGCATTGCGGCAGATCGCCTCAGCCCTGTGTGCCCCATGTTCTGACCATTCTGACTCAATCCCCCTTTGGATTTTATAGTGACTAAATGTTATGACCACTAATTTTTCTTCCTGCAATTTGAAACATCTTCTTATCCTATTATAAAGACTTTCATCGAGCCATCTCTTGGTCCACCCTTCTCTAGAGAAAAGGGCTACCAACTTGTTTGATATTTCTTTATAGTCAGATTGTTACATCATCATCATTCTGTGCCATGGATGTATGACGTAGACGATCATTTGTCTCATGACCATGGTTGTTCCTGACAAATTTTTCTACAGAAGTGATTTGCCATTGCCTTATTCTGGGCAGTGGATTTACAGGACAGATGACCCCCTAGCCATTATCAATACTCTTCAGAGAGTGCCTGGTGTCAGTGGTCACATAACCAGGACATGTGATATGCACTGGCTGCTCAAACGACCATCCGCCACTTGTTCCCACGTCTTCACGTAACCCTGACCGGGTGGCTAAGCTGGTGTTATATCTTGCCCAAGGGTGAACTCCAGGCTAGTGGAGGGAAGGAGCACCTTACCCCTGCTTTGGTAGAGACATTTCTCCACCCCAGCACCCAAGATTTGTTACAAATCTTGAATTAAACAAGGCTGGAAGACCCAGTCAAATATGACACCCTGTCAATACAGAATAGCACAACCCTTCAGCCCACAATGTCTGTACCAGACAGGATACCAAATTAAATTAAATCTTTCTGAATGTGTATGATCCATATCTCTCCCTTTCCTGCATATTCATGGACCAATCTAAAAGCCTCTTAAAAGCACTATCTAATCTGCTTCTACCTCTACCGCTGATTCAGCAACCTACCACTCTCTGTATGAAAGACGTCACGATGGTGCGGGTGAACCATGGCAAAGTTCTGTGGGATGTGGAGAATACTTCTAAATATACTTCTAAATTTATCTCTTTTGAATTGCTCTCACTGCAATCTGCAGCATGTAATTGCCCTCTAAGAAACATACTTTTAAATTGCAACTTTCAATTCCTTGCTGTTTTACTTCAGGGGACCTGTCCCAGGCCCAGCTCATGAGTAGAGTTACAAAGGAAGCACGGCTGTGCCTCTACTTCCTTAGGAGTTCATGGAGATTCCAGATGACATCTAAAATTTTGACAAACTTCTATAGATGTGTGGTGGAGAGTATATTGACTGGGTGCATCACAGCTCATGCTCTTGAACGGAAAATGCTACAAAAAGTAGTCAATGTGGTTCAGTCCATCACGAGTAAAGCCCTCCCCACCATTAAGCACATCTCCACAAAACGATGCTGCAAAAAAACAGCATCCATCATCAGGGACCCCCACCACCCAGGTCATGCTCTCTTCTTACTGCTGCCATCAGGAAGAAGGTACAGGAGCCTCAGAACTCATACCACCAGGTTCAGGAACAGTTATTACCCCTCAACCATCAGGCTCTTGAACCAAAGGGGATAACTTCACTCAACTTCACCTGCCCCATCATTGAAATAGTCCCACAACCTGTAGACTCACTTTTAAGGACTCTTCATCTTGTGTTCTCGATATTTATTGCTTATTTATTTATTATTATTATACTTCTTTCTTTCTGTATTTGCACAGTTTGTTGTGTTCTGCACTGTGGCTGAACACCCAAGTTTCATTGCTTCTGTTATGGTTATTAGTCTACGGATTTATTGAGTATACCCACAAGAAAATTAATCTCAGCGGTGTATATGGTGACATATATGAACTTCGATAATAAATTTACTTTGAACTTTGAAAGAAACTTGCCTCTCGCATCTCCTGTAAATTTTCCGCCACTCACCTTAAATGCATGTTCTCTAGTATTTGACACTTATATCCTCTCTACCCTATCTTCCCCTCTCATAATTGTATAAACTTCTATGAAGTCTCTTCTCAGTCTCTGAAACTCTAGAAGAAATTATCCAAGTTTGTCCAACCTCCCCTTACAGCTCATACCTGCTAATCCTTTCAGCATCCTGAAACATAACAATTTCAGGACCTTTCCCCTGTTAGTTTAGTGTAAAACATAGTTTAGTGTAGAACATAGAACAGTACAGCGCAGTACAAATTATTCATCCCATGATGTTGTGCCGAACTTTTAACCCACTCTAAGGTCAATATAACCTTTCCCTCCCACATAGCCCTGCATTCTCCTGTCATCGTGTGCCTACCTAAGAGTTTCTTAAATGTCCTTAATGAGGTACCACCCCTGGCGGGGAGTTCTACACACCCACCACCCTCTGTGTAAATATGTCACCTCTGACATCCCCCCCCCCTTTTATTGGCCATTTCCACACTAGAATAAAGTCTCTAGCTTTCCACTCTATCTGTGCCTCATCACCTTATAAAACCTCTATCAAGTCACCTTTGCTCGAAAGAGAAGAGCCTCAACCTATCCCCTCTAATCCGGAATGTTAGAGTAATGGACCACCTGTTTAAGAATGAAATTAATAGGAATTTTCTTTCTGAGTATTACAGATCCATGTAATTATCTGCCCTGATAATCTGTGCCTGCTGAGTTACTGAAATTATTGGACTGTTGGGAATTGAAGGTTGTAGCGATTGGATAGGCATTTTGAGGGCAAAGATTCAGATACTGATCACTTCTCTTCCTATTACTTGCATTCCCAACCTTCACTGATTCCCAACCTTCTTTATGCCCTGGACCCCTAACCTTAACCAAGGGGTCTGTGGACCCCTGCCAGCTGCTCTCATTGGTGATATCCCCGACGTCCAGCTATCAGAAGCTGATGATGCTACAGAAGATCCAGATTGCTTCCAAACCCCCGAAGTGATCTGAGTTTGAAATGAAAGTATGTAAGGAATATATTACTTTAAGGCACCTCACTAACACTGTCCTTGATTCTTACAACTATCATTACACCCCAGCTACTGGAAGGTGAAATTTCAAAGTTCTGCTCTCTTAAGTGTTTTATTGACTATGTCCTTTGTACCTTAAGCTGTTTGATAAGGGAAAATTGTTTAAGGACATTGTGAATAGACAGAACCATAGATTGCCCAATTAGATGAAAAGAAACTTGATTAGGCAGGTCAAATGTTCCTGTCCTACAAAATTGCAGAATTATGTTTAATATTCCCATGAACATGTTCTGCTTGGAGTCAAACAGAATACACTCATTTATGGTTGAAATGTCAATAAAAGCGACTTGACTTGACTTGACTCGACTCAGTGGCCAGTTTATTAGGTGGAATGTGGTGTGGCCTTCCGCTGCTATAGCCTATCCATTTCACGATTTGACGTTTTGTGCATTCAGAGATGCTCTTTTCCACACCACTGTTGTTAATGCAGGGTTATTTGAGTTGCAGTCACCTTCCTGTCAGCTTGAACCAGTTCTCCTCTGACCTCCCCCATTAACAAGGCATTTTCACCCACAGACCTGTCACTCACTGGATGTTTTATTTTGTTTTTCACACCATTTCCTGTAAACTCTAGAGACTGTTGTGTGTGAAAAACCCAGGAGATCAGCAGTTTTGAGACACTCAAACCACCCTTTCTGCCACCATCAATCATTCCATGGTCAAAGTCACTTGGATCACATTTCTTCCCCATCCTGATGCTTGGACTGAAACTCTTGACCAAATCTGCATGTTTTTATGCATGAATTTTCTGCCACACAATTGGCTGATTAGATATTTGTCTATCCCAGCATGTGAAGACAGACTCCAGCGGATTGAGTGGACGAGACCAATGGAAGGTCCAACGGTCAAAAAGACGGTCTCTGCAAGCGTCGTGGAACGTGTAGAGCAGGACAAGACACAGAAGACGTCCTGGTCATCCACTGTGTCTAGTCCCATCTCCAGCTGTCTCGACTCTGTCTTGCCACTGGATCCAGATGGGAATTGGGAAGAGAGAGTGAGGCTGACGCTGCGCAACTCTCCCTCACAAATCCAAATCACGCGCTAGTCTCGACACCATCATAATGGTGTCGAGGTCCTCATCGACGATGACGATGGACGAACAACAGATATTTGCATTGGAGAGCAGGTGTAGCTAATAAAGTGGCCACTGGGTGTATGTCCACTCAGTCATGATGAAGAGTTCGGCCAAAATGCTGTTCCAAGCTCCTGACAATTTCATTCATTCCTGTTGTATATAATTCTGATCTGGCTTAAGCATCATGAGATTTTGCAAGAAGTTACAAAACCATTGCAGTAGAGTTAAGAAGGGTATAGGTGCTTCCCAGAGACTTCATTGTAACCCCTTCCTTGGTAGCCACTGACCGATAGTCACCACGTCACCTGCTCTGAAATGTAGCTTCAGATATTGTACTGTAACTGTCCACCAGGAGGCATATGACATTAACTTGTCGATCATTCCAAATCTGGAATTATTAAGATATTGGAGGATTTTCCATTCAACTACTCCAGCACATTTTCCTGACGAAGGGTCTCGGCCTGAAACGTCGACTGCACCTCTTCCTAGCGATGCTGCCTGGCCTGCTGCGTTCACCAGCAACTTTTAGGTGTGTTGCTTGAAATTCCAGCATCTGCAGATTTCCTAGTGTTTGCATTTTCCTATACTTTTTTGCTCCATTCAATCTGTTTGAACAGTCGGTATTCCGTCACGCCTCTGATGTAAACCCTTCCTCGAGTTACTTTTTGCATTGGGCTTGGCCAATGCTGAACCAATTTCTCAGTCACATGGGGGACAGATCAGAGTCAGGTTTACTACCACCGATAAAAGTCGTGAAATTTGTTGTTTTGAAGTAGCAGTACAGTGCAAGACATAAAAACTACTATAAGTTACAAAAGTAAATATATAGCGCAAAAGGGGAATAATGAGGTCGTAATAGAGTCATAGAACATTATAGCACAGGACAGACCCCTTGGCCCTTCTAGTCCATGCTGAACTAGTCCCATCTACTTGAACTCCATACCCCTCCCATCCATGTACCTAACCAGATTTCTCTTAAATCTTGAAATCGAATCTGCATCCATCACTTGTCCTATCCACACTCTCCCTGTCCTCGAGTGAAGAAGTTCCCCCGAAACATTTTACCTATCACCCTTAACCCTTGACCTCTAAATCTATTCTCACCCAAACTCAGTGGGAAAAGCCTGCTGACATTTATTCAATCTATACTCTTCATAATTTTGTATACCTCTATCAAATCTCCCCTCATTCACCTCCACTCCAACCTATTTAAACTTTCCCAGTTACTCAGGTCCTCAAATTCCAGCAACATTCCCATAAATGTTCTCTGCACTAGGTAGTGTTCATGGTTTCATGGAGCATTTAGAAATGTGATAGCAGAGGGGAGGAAGCTGTTATTAAAATGTTGAGTGTGGGTCTTCAGGTTCCTGTAGCTCTTCTCCAATGGTAGTAACCCAAAGAGGGCAAGTCCCAGATGGTGACTTCTCTTTAGGCACTCCTTCCTGAAGGTGTCCTCAAAGGTGGGAAGAGCAGTGCCCAGGATGACAAAAGATCCAGAGGTGACTGACACAAGAACCTGGTAATGAAATACAGCAGTTGTCGTTTGTAGCCCACTGCCTGAAAGGCCGGAAGGAACCAATTTAACAACGCCTTTCAAAACAGGTCACTGAAATAAGTTGCAGGGCTGTGGAGAAAGAGCTTAAATATTTTTTACAGAAGGGTCATCAACCTGAAACGTTCAGTTTAGGCAGCATCTGCATAGGAATGACTGACTGTTTGCAGCCTCCTCTTTCCATTCCAGCTTTCTCTGCACCCGTAGTTCCTTAGACACCGGCGTAGACCAGGTGACCAGTTTGTGAAGCAACCGAACTGCCAATAGCGTTCAGCGTCAGCTTCTGGCTGGTGGCTATTTCAACTGGGCTTCCCATTCCCACACCAACCTGTCCATTCTCAGCCTTTTCCACTGACAAACACGAAAAAAAATAATGGCATACATTCCAGCTGCCTAGTCTACAGCCCCAGTATGGGATCTCAGGTAACCCACGCCCGGCAGATCGTTCTGAGTCTATAACCCTCAGCAGTCTCTTGCAGTCAGTCGTGTGTCTTGCAGGTTCCATACCAAGCTGTGATGCAACCAGCGAGAATGATCTCTATCGTACATCTACAGAACTTTGCAGGAGCCGATACGATGCCTGATGGGGTGTTGGCTTTATTAGTTGGAGGATTAAGATCAAGAACCACATGTTAATGTTAGACTACACCTGGAGTATTGTGCTTTTCCAGTCTTTTTATTAATTTTCAAAATTATAAACATAACAGTAATATTAATAAACAGAGAATGGGATTGCATTATTGATAGCTAACATTTGCAAATATAAAATTGCTGATAGTACAGGTATGTTAGATCTCCCCAACTCTAAATATAATTGAACATGGTAAAGGATAAATGAAAAAAAAACTTTAAAAAAAAACCCCAAACTAGAAAAGGAAAAAAAACACTAAATTAAACTAAGCAAAGCTAGACTAAACTAAACAAAACTAAAGCAAAGTCGGGCTAACATACTACATTGGATACAATCATTAATGTCATTAACTCCACTCCTCTATCTGTGTATTTTTAGTTTTAAAAAAATGGATTCGTAAAAGGTCAAACTACATCATATAAAATGTTGAATAAATGGTCTCCAAGTTTCTTATACACCTGGAGTATTGTGTTCAGATTAGGGATGATGTCGGAGGTACAGTATATTTACACAGAGAGTGGAAAGTGTCTGATACACTGTGCCAGGGTAATGGTAGACGTTGATACATTAGGGCACGTCCCAGGTGATGAGGGTCATTAGTGATTGATGCTGCCTTTTTAGACGTCACATTTTGAAGCTGCGTTGTGGCGAGGGTTTTGCCTGTGATAGAGCTGGCAGAGCCTACAGCCCTCTCCGGCCCCTGAATCAGGGCCTCTATACCAGTCCGTGATGCACCCAGTCAGCACGCTCTTCATGGTACATCTATAGAAATTGGCAAGAGGTTGAGACCCTACATCAGGAGTCAAGCCTCTTGAAGTCTCCTTACAACTCATGACCCCGCTCAGTTTCATGTCATTGACAGTGTTAGGAATATTATATGTAGCTCTCTCATCCAAATAATTGATATACAAGGCAGATCAGAACAGGGAGAGACAGTGCAGTTCACAAAGTTTGTGCCAACCATGATGCCAAATGAATGGTCAGGATTGCTGACGGAATCATGGGGGGTCTCTCTCCCCTCCCCCCACACCCACTAGGACATATAGCAGAGGCACTGATTTTTCAGAGCCCCTCTGCATTGTCAAAGACCGCCCCCCCCCCCCACTATTCGTCCCACAATCTCTTCGACTTCCTACCATCAGGCTGAAGGTACCACAGTATAAGACTGTTAGGCTGGGAAACAGTTTCTTCCCCCAGGTCAGGGGTTCCAAACCTGAGGTCCATGGACCCCTTGCTTAATGGTATTGGTCCTTGGCAGAAAAAAGTTTGGGAACGCCTTCCCCAGGCTGTGGGACTTCAGAACACACTGCTGCCGCCCAGTACACATTATTCACGACAGCGCCAGCAGTTGAAATACTGTTGGATATTTAACTATATGTCATACGTGAACTTTGTGCCAACGTATACAGAATATTTTTAAATTATCTCTCATTATGTTAATATTATTTTATGTGCTGTATGTGATATATGTATTGTGCTTTGCACTTCGGTCCCAGAGGAACGTTGTTTAAAGTAACTGTATACATATGTGCAGTTGAATGACAATCAACTTGAACTTGAAATGAAACTAATCCCATGAACATTTATACATGGGTCACAAGCACTGGATTTTTTGGTTCCTCACTAGTCAGCGCCTCCTAACCAGAAAAGATCCTAAACTTCCTTTCTTGTCTGCAAATATCAATGTTTAATGCATTTCCAGCTTGCCACATTACTTTTCTCATTAACCTCTTTCCTATGACTTTATCAAAGCCTTCTGAAAATCTATATATACGTAAGAGAGGCTGCTTGGTGGTGGGGGAAGGGAGGCACGAGGACTGTCTTCTTTCTTCTCTCTGAGTTTGGAGAGAAATTCTAGTGCCTGATTAACCCCTTGAGGACAAGGAACTCTTTTAGAACACAGAACATGGAACAGAAGAGCACAGTGCAGGCCCTTTGGTGCTGATGTTGTGCCAACCTTTTAACCTAGTCCAAGAACAAACCAACGCTTCACTCCCACAAAGCCCACCATTTTTCTTTCATCCATGTACCTAGCTAAGAACCTCCAAACTCTCCCTAAGGTATCTGCCTCTACCGCCACCCCGGCAGAACGTTCCACGCATGCACTTCTCTGTGTAAAAAGCTATCTCTGACATTGCAAGGGGACTTGGGAGCCCTTGTGCAGGATTCCCTAAAGGTTAAATTGCAGGTTGAGTCTGTGGTGAGGAATGCAAATGCAATGTTAGCATTCATTTGGAGAGGACTAGAATATAAAAGCAAGGATGTAATTTGAAACTTTATAAAGCATTGGTGAGGCCTCACTTGGAGTATTGCGAACAGTTTTGGGCCCCTTAGCTTAGAAAGGATGTGCTGAAACTGGAGAGGGTTTAAAGGAGGTTCGTGAAAATGATTCTAGGATTGAATGGCTTGTTGTATGAAGAGTATTTGATGGCCCTGGGCCTGTATTCACTGGAATTCAGAAGAATAAGGGATGACCTCATTGAATCCTGTTGAATGGTGAAAGGCCTTGATAAGAGCGGATGTGGAGAGGATGTTTCCTATGGTGGGAGAGTCTAGGACCAGAGGACACAGCCTCAGAAAAGAGGGGCATGCTTTTGGAATGGAGGTGAGGAGGAATTTCTTTAACCAGAGAGTGGTGACTCTGTGGAATTCGTTGCCATAAGCAGAGGCCAAATCTTTATGTATATTTAAGGCAGAGGTTAACAGATTCTTGTTGGTCAGGGCATGAAGGGATACGGGAGGAAGGCAGGAGATTGGGGCTGAGAGGAAAAGTGGATCAGCCATGATGAAATGGCAGAGCAGACTCAATGAATCAAATGGCCTAATCCTGCTCCTATGTTTTATGGGCTTATAATTCACACAAGCAGCCAAAAAATTAAATGATCTGTTTTTAGAAAACAGGAAGATTTTGGGCGTAATTGGAAAATACAATTGGGACATTAGCCCTCATCTTAACTAAGTTGTCTTTGTAGAACTTTAACCTTAAATGGTGGTGCTGAAGTCTCCGGCAAAATTAAGCTTTAGAAATCAGACATGAATTCATGTCTGTCTGACTCAGGAAGATATTTGTGCCAGATATCCATTCTAGCTTCTTTTGATGATTGTTAATGTCTTGATTTCATAGAATTTCAGTGGTTGAACTGGTTATCAAACAAAAACTGTTCAAGTGCTCAATGAGGAGGGATTATCTGTGGAAGGAAAGTCTGTGGAATCCTCTGAAATTGAGTAATGTCATTTTAAGATCAGTCAGGATGAAATGGGCCAAATGGCCTAATTCTGCTCCTCTATCTTATGGTCTGTGGTCTTCCATGAGCGTAATTGGGTCTGCCACAGACTGGAACCTTTTCACGTGGAAAACAAACTGGTGATGCAGGGTTTTGTCCCAAAACATCGGGAATTCCCTTCCACCTACAGATGCTGCTGTTCCTCCAGTGGATGATTTATTTATTGAGATACAACACAGAATAGGCCCTTCTGGCATTCTGATGCCACACCGTCTGGGAAACTTCCTAAATGGGAGCACCCGGTGTAAACTTTTGCGGGGAGATTGTACAACTCCTTGCAGGCAGTGGTGGGAATTGAACCTAGCTCGCTGGTACCGTAAACCCTTGTGCTAACCACTATGCTACCAGATTGTCAGTTGCTCCAGATTCTAGTATCACAGTCTCCAAATTGCTTTTCCTGAAATGGGGTAAAAATCAGTTTTTCTTTCGGAAAGGGATACATATTTGGGGGGGGGTGGTGATAGAAAACAAATTCTGACTTCTCCCCTTCCTTTCCAGTCCCGATGAAGGGTCTCGGCCTGAAACGTCGACTGTTTACTCTTTACCATAGATGCTGCCTGGCCTGCTGAGTTCCTCCAGCATTTTGTGTGTGTTGCTTTGGATTTCCAGCATCTGCAGTTTTCCTCATGTTTTAAGAAAAATAACCGCCGATGCTGGAAATCAGAACACTCTGGCCAAAGGTCTTCAAACCAAACCAGTAGATGATTGTTTCTCCATACACGCTGCCTGACCTACAGAATACTTTTAGCATTTTCTATTTCTGGAACACTTCTACTGACTGGCCTCTTCGTCCTAGTGTGTGACAGAATGACTTCCAAGCTTAATCCACAACAGAGTGAATCTCAGTGCACACAGATATCAGACAAGGCTGGATCATCATTCACAACAAGTTTGTTCTCAGTTTCATCGTTACAGTGCTCTCACCTCCGACTGGACTGGAAGTACAGTAATAGGGCAACTGCGTGGTTTCCTCTCCGGAATCCAGATTACTCAACTTTCAGTTTGATCCCCTTGTTGATTTGTTTTGTTTTGTTTTGTTTGATTTGGAAAGCAACGTCTTAATTTAACATCTCAGCGAAAACACAGATGCTGGAAATGCAGAGAAACGCACAGTAAGTGCTGGAAGAAGTGAGCCGGTCGTGCAGCATCTTTGGAGGGGAGAAAGCGGTCGACATTTCGGGCCAGGAAAGGAAGAAGCAGCTCTTTCCCTTCCTTTCCAGTCCTGATGAAGGACTCTCCGGAGCCTGCCTGACCTACTGAGTTCCTTCTGTATTTTGCGTGTTGATCTGAAAGACTGCATTTGACTCTTTAGAAATCCTAGAGTACTGTACAGCATTTACTCTTACGTTATGCGATCGAAATGCCCAGCGTTCAGTTTAAACTCACTTCAATCTTCTTCCTCACAACTAATGCCCAGGATTTTTTAAAGGGGAATGAACAGGATAAAACGGCATCTTCTGCGTGCCAACATATTTTAAGTCTGTTTGAAATCTTATTTTAGATCTAAATCGTGGAAATTTGTCGCTGAAAAGCAAGATTATGATCAACTGAGTCATAAAAGATGGAAAACAAATAGAGAAGAAGACTCGTATATTTATCTTAAATAAAAAGTCGTGATTGCCCGGAAGCAAGAAAGGGCAGCAAGGAACAGTAATGGAGTGAAAAGGGTCACTAACTCGAATTGACCCGAAACAGAGTAAATCCGCAGTAAAACTTTAAAAATACATCAGTTGTATGTCGCAAGGGCTCAAAACTGTTCTCACTCTAACGTCCTTCTTACATAACCCGTGAGCAGGTTACTATCAGTAAATTAGCAGTGGGTTGACTTTAAGTTTGAAATCAGCGGTTCCACGAAAGAGTCTGAGAAAAATGCAACCCAGCGACAATGTGACCTTCAAGGGTTTGGTTCCGTCTCCGCCCAAAGGTGGTGCAGTAATTGATTGGAGTCGGGAGACAGCTGTGCTGGGACAGGAGCAGCGCGACATGGCTTCGTGACACTGTTACAAAGTGCGGGCCCGGCGTAACACTCGGCCCCGCAGCAACCCCCCCAGGACAATGGGTCGGCGCGCGAGCCTCCCGGGGGCCACGCCGGCCCCGCCAATCACACAGCGAGGAGTGCCGCGGCTGACCAATCAGGCGCACGGCGGCCGCGCCCCGGCGCCGCTCGCGCGCTCTCGCGGTAGCTCCGCCGCCTTAAAGCTTCACTTCCGCTGCAACATCGGCCATTTCATCGGCGCCGGCTGGAGTTTGAAGTGCGGTTTTGGTCAGTCAGCATTTTAAAAAAAAGACAATTGTATTTAATATTTAACACAAAGGACGCAGAAGTAAATTGAATAGGCTCGAAATGGCAACAGACAAGATCATAAGTTTCTCTAAGGATTTCCTGGCTGGTGGCGTGGCTGCTGCTATTTCCAAGACGGCCGTAGCTCCCATCGAGAGAGTGAAGCTTCTACTGCAGGTAATCCAGGCCTTTTAATGCAATTTCGGCGTTGTGAATAGTTGATTTTCTTTTCTTTCCTCAGTACTAAAGCAAACTGCTGGCGGGCGAATTGACGGCATTGCATCCATTCTTGGCGGTTATCCGTAGGAAAAATTGGCTGCAATGAAACTATTTTTTCCCACTCAGATAGAGTAAAACGTAAAATGGAGCTTCCTCCTTCGGTCACCTAGTACCTCAGCGAAAATGAGTGTGTCTTTCCCTATTCGGCGAGTGAGCATCTATTTAGCATTTACGTTAAAGCGCATTGCATTCATGTGGCCGCCATCCGTAGTGTTTTCTTCATTTTCAAAAAAAAAATATATTTTCAAACGTGACTTACAAGACAATCAAGGTCGTAGCAAGGAGAAGGAGCGCGGCCTATTGGACAAGGCCAGTTAGCATTGATGGAGGAGGCGCCAAGGGAGGGAGGTCTAGACCGCAGTCATCGCGGCCTCGTTTCCTACTGTGGATTGGGGGCAAGCAATCTCAACGAGCCGGGTGGGGAAATTAACAGGATGGGGGGGGGGTTTAAAGCATTTTTTAGTAAAAGTTGTTCAGTGTTGGTTAGCGGAACAAGAGCTTCCGCAGGAGGAGGCAACTCTGGGTCTGACCTGTCCATTGTTCCCAAGGCTACAATGGAGCACGTGTATCGTTACGGGGGGAGGGGGAAATCTGTCGGTAAAATCACCAGAATCTCGGTTCAATCTGTAGTCGCCGTGACAGGAATTCGGATAGTTTCAGCTACTCTACCCCTCCCAGAAGGTGTTTCCCTGCTTGTTGCCGCGATGACTAATCGCTCGCGGAATCCCGCTGTCGCTGTGCAGAAGGAATGTGAATGTCGGTGCTGCAGGGCGCCGCCGACTGCGGAACGGGTCGGAGCTGCAATACACCGGAGCCGCCGCCGCTCCTCGGGGCGTTTGCAATCCGTCCGGTGCGGTGTGTGCGCGCCCAATGCCGTGGATCGCCAGTGCTGCCGGAAACGCGAGCCGGTAGCCAAGGAAACCGTGTGCAAGCAGTGCAGTCGGAAGGTCAGACCTGCCCTGGGTCACCTTAGTGCTCGGGGGCGGGATTAGTTTCCAAGCTTTGTACAGATCAGCTTCACCATTGCAGAGTCCAAAGGATGTTTAAATAGGTCTGTCATTCCTGGCCATTTTGATACCCCAACTAACTTGAGTTTATCTGTTACAGGTGCAACATGCGAGCAAGCAGATAGCAGCAGAAAAGCAATACAAAGGGATAATTGACTGTGTTGTACGTATTCCAAGAGAGCAAGGTTTCGTCTCCTTCTGGCGTGGGAATTTGGCCAATGTGATCAGATACTTCCCCACCCAGGCACTCAACTTTGCTTTCAAAGATGTGTACAAGCAGATCTTCCTCGGCGGTGTTGACAAGAAACAGTTCTGGCGCTACTTTGCTGGTAACCTGGCCTCTGGCGGTGCTGCCGGTGCCACGTCTCTCTGCTTCGTCTATCCACTCGACTTTGCCCGGACGCGCCTGGCCGCGGATGTTGGGAAGTCCGCCTCTGAGAGGGAGTTCTCGGGTCTGGGCAACTGCCTTGCCAAGATCTTCAAATCGGACGGCCTGAGGGGTCTTTACCAGGGCTTCAATGTGTCCGTGCAGGGCATCATCATCTACAGAGCTGCGTACTTCGGGATCTACGACACCGCCAAAGGTGAGCCTGCGACGCCTCGTCCGTACACTCATGTTCGCAGAGTTGCTTCCTGCCGGTGCTAAGTGTTGCCATTCTCCTTTCTCCTCCAGGAATGCTCCCAGACCCCAAGAACACCCACATTGTGGTCAGTTGGATGATTGCTCAGACTGTAACAGCTGTTGCTGGTGTGACTTCCTACCCATTTGACACTGTGCGTCGTCGTATGATGATGCAGTCTGGGCGGAAAGGAGGTAGGTTCTGGGCCCAGGAGCGGGTGGCTTGTAGCTGTTGTGTTGGTCTCACTGTTGCATGCTTAAGACAGAATTGGGCTTGTTTCCCCGACATGTGAAATTTGATTTGCAGCACCTACTCAGTGCAATACATAAATAGTTTCTGTTATAGTAAGAAATATTTTAAAAACTAGTGCAGAAGGAGCTTACCGGAGTTCCTGTAGCTGTAGTAGTCCTGAACGGGAATATTTACTGATGGAGCTGGACATAGTCCTCACTCCCTGGCGCCATCCTCGCCTAACTGGTATTAGAATATGTGGCTGCTTTTCTGTCCAGCCTGGATGCAGAGGTGCTGGCATTTGTTTATGGGAGGGGTGGGGAGAAGCTGACAGCTAACTACTATTTGTGGTTGCTTGACACTCCAGTGGAGAGTCGTGCTGAGTAGTTGCATTGTGTGGGATATCACAAACCTCACTTCTGGGTAGAGCAGAGCAACATTTCATTTCACCAATCACTTGCCCCCTTCCCCTCTATGCTTTACCCTGGCTGCTTCCCCCTTCCTGTCCAGTCCTGGTGAGGGGTTTTGGCCCAAAGTGTCGACTGTTTATTCCACTCTGTCGATGCTGTTTAACCAGCAGAGTAACATTTTGTGTTACTTTTGATGATTGATTGGCAGTTTTCTTAGAAGGGGGTTGAGCTAACTTTTTTTTAAATTTCTCTCTATTTCCAGCTGACATCATGTACAAAGGAACAATTGACTGCTGGAAGAAGATCTTGCAGGATGAGGGTGCCAAAGCTTTCTTCAAAGGTGCTTGGTCCAATGTGCTGCGAGGCATGGGTGGTGCTTTCGTGCTGGTCTTGTATGATGAGTTCAAGAAATTTGTTTAAATGGTCACAGACGTCAATGTTGCGTGAACCAGTGTTGTACTTGTAACATATCTTGTACATTCATGGACTTTCTCAAATTACACCTATTTATAGGGGCCCATCTGGTAAAAGCTGGTTTGGGTTACGAAGCGACCATGTTAAATGACCACAATCATTCTCTGTACACTTAGTATCATTCCGTAATGATGGGACTAAATCATTTCATCCAGCCGGTCTGCTCTTTTTAAATTACTGTAACTAAAAATAAAATTGACAGTGTAAATGTCTGTAGCCTTTATTAATGTTTCATTTATGTCCACACTTCTCAGAAAGTCTGTATACATTTTTCATAGGATTTGTCCCTTTGTTGCATATTTTGTTGTACTTGGGCTAACTGTGTATACAGTTGGTATTCTCTGTTCCCTGATCTCGGGGATGAGTCTACTGTTTACATGAAGGAGTTCACTGATTTAAAAACGCAGCAGACCATCCAGCTTCCTGTTCAAATGGCTTTTTTTTTGTAAGCCTTGACATTAAATACTAAAGAATTATGATTTCAATGCCAGGTACTCTTGTGCAGCCAGTTGCCTGAATTGCAAGTTGTAGTTTGTACTGCAGGAACTTTTGTTGCCTTAATGTACAGGCCATTTAAACAGGAAAATGCAAATTCTGTTGCCTATAAAGTCATCTTGGGCCTGGGTTATGTATAAAGTATTTTTTTCTTAATGATCATCTACAGCTGGTGTCCTCATACAACTTAAAAGACTTGCCTTGGACTGGCTTTTGTAGACCTGCTTGTACAGCAAACGATGTGCATTAGATTGGAACACAATTTGATGCTTGGTTGTAAATCATATTTCTTTGCAGTGGATTGAGTATAGCTGCCAAGGTGGCGTGTTGAGAGCTGTGTTTTGGATTAGCTTGTAGCAGGCTGGAATGGTGTGAAATTCTGGATGTGCAGCTACACTTGTCACTATGCCATGTCTTACAAAGTAGCAGTTTGATCTTCCTAGACAAATAGTTGCATCTGATACATTAATGATTTATCCCCATTTGAAACACTTTAAGATAAATCTTTAGTCTTATCAAAACCCTAACTCGAGTCTGGATGTAGCTGTGTCTGTGAGTTTTCAGTCCCTTTTCATTGGCTGATACTGCACCAGTAAAACTGCCCTTGGTTGTTGATCCATGTAAACATTCTGTAAGGTCTATGAATGGTGACAAATAGTGATTTGAATGTTAGGATTTTGCTTGTAACTATGTTTTAACAGGTGTAGGCTTATCAGATCTGGCATTAAAACATTTTGTTTGGGTTCCTTCAATTGAAATCATGGATCTTGAGTAATGAAATGGCTGCTCACTTTCTTCCTAGCAGCTTGCTTGAACTTCATGCCAGGGTTACAAGTGAGGATGGGTAAGGACCCTGCCTGCTGGATAAATCCATTCACCTTGCTCTGACCCCAGTCCCATTCTGTTTACTGTCTCTTTCCAGCCCATGTGAAGGATCTTGAGCTGAAACATTTCCCTCCACAGATGTTGCCTGACTTGCTATATTCCTCCAGCAAGACCGACGCTAGTCCCAGCAGGATTAATATTAATGAAGCTGTCATTAGCTTTGGCGTTACTGGTTTTGGGGTTGGTAAAGTAAATGGAGAGGCCTGAAAGCATTAGTGGGGTTGAGATGTGCAGCATGGGCTTTGTACCAATGACTTCACTTATATACAGTACACAATATTAGAAGTTGTCAATAAAGTTTTTTTTCCCCCCAAGATTGGTGGCTTTACTTAATGTTGAAAGAAAACAGTGTTACTGAAATCCTTGAAAGGTCACTGACCTAAAAAGCTGGCTGTGGTTATGCAAGGGTTCCCTGACCTGAGTTTTTAACAAGTTCGGTTACCAGGGGATTAGAGTCACAGGGCAGTAGAGTGCAGAAGCAGGTCCTTTAGCCCATCTAGTCTACTGAACTATTATGCTGCCTCATCCCATTGACCAATGTCAGAACTGTATGCCTCCCATCCATGTACTTAGCACTGTTATTGTTGGATTAGTTGCCTCTTGTCATCAGATACTGCTGACTGGCATTTGATCGCATTAAATTCAAAAGCTTCAGCGTGTTAGTAGCTGGGAAAGAAACCCAATTAAATTATTGACTCAACTTGGAATATATCTGAATTTGGGGTATACATTTTGTCCTGCTTTTCAGATGTATCTATCTATTTGGTGAATACTATTTTAATAAAACTAATGCATCTGGAACATTGTACAGCAGTTTTTACCCTCTTGCTTTCGAAGGGAAGGATAAAGATAATCTGATAACAACGTTAAGAGTCTCCTTCCAGAATATTTCATTCTCTGGAGTTATTTAGGGTGTTGTCAATTGTGAAGATTCTAAGTGGGAATAAGGGAATGCAAAATAAATATCAATAGGTGCCTGCATGTTTGAGGGAAAAGATGTGGGTTCTGAAAAATAGTACCTTTTTCAAACTTCCCTTTATTTGCTGTGCAAAGTGCTCCCATCTGAAGAACCTACTCTCTCCATGGCAATATGGGGACTTCAAAAAGAAGAGGCTACTGGTGAAGCAGACTTGATGGACCGAATGGCTTAATTCTGCGCCTGTGTCTTATGGTCTTATGAATGTGCCTGCTGATCGCTATGGATCAAGAATCATTGCTGCTGGGGCCTCTTCGACCCTGGCTGGGTCACCTGGGAGAGTATCTGATGTTGAAATACCCAAAGACCCTAGAGTACATCATGATGATATGTCCCAGCGCATTCGAGGAAGTATCTCAGCGTCATTGTTAATTGGGAGCCACAACAATGCATCAAATCCCCTTTCTAGTGGAGAGCTGATGGTTCGTGCTGAGACCCTTCAGGGGTTATGTGCTGTTATGGAATTTGTTTTCATATTGCACGTCTTCTGTCTGTTTTAATAAGGAATTTCAAATTTGCCTGCAAGTTCTGTGTGGTAAAGCTAAATTATGATTTTCAACAGTGAAGTACTATAAGTGCAGGGAATTTTGATCGGGCAGTAGTAGAGATTCATGGTGATGGTTAATTTCCTGGAATCAGTTTCCACCATCTTCTCAGACAGTCCCAAATCTGAACAACTTGAGCTTTTAAATCACTCTTCGTTCAAGCAATTTAAATCTCTGCCCTAAGATTCCGCATTCCTTGCATCAATAGGAACAGCAATTCTGCTTCCTCATGCTGGATAACTGCGCGAGGCATTGTTTAACGTGATGCACGGGCAGCCACCACGTGGTCCTTGATAGACTGGGGTCAGGGTCAGTTCAGAACGGCTGGGGACCCTTAGATGCTGCAGCCTTCCTCCACCCTTCACTGCCATTGTGATGCGTCATCCTCCACTGTTGAGGTCTTGGTTGGATCGCTCGCTCTTTAGAACTCCACCCTTGACCTTGCCACCGTGGGTGACCCTACTAGAAGCTACGTGCAAAATGGCTAAATTCCAGGTGGCATTGCTGTCAGAAATCTCCGGCCTCTCCATCACAACAAGGTGGCAATACATGGAGATGTTGAGGAGCTAATTTTGTTCTGTCATTTTGACCAGTTTAAAACTTATGTTTAATTCTAAAATCTGTATCAGAATACAAGTAAAGTGCTGAATCTGTTTGCAAGATATTTTTTGGCAGTCCCATTGAAGGGTTGAGGACCCAAATTCTTTTCCCACAAAAAGCCTGACCAGCGTTTTCAAATAACTTTGTTAAAGAAAATACTTGCAATTGTTTTGGTTCACGACATTAGAAGCTATTAATAATTAAAATTACATTCTTAAGATTTACTGGATATTAATACATTGTTTCCTGAAAATTTTAAGTTGAAATTGTCTGTGATAAAGAAAGAATTTTACTCCCTTATGTTGTGGGATTTAAATAAATTCTAAACTTGAAGCAAATCCATTGAAACTGATGATTGCTGTGTGAAGTCATGTTAAATTGAAAGCTATTTCAATGGTTTTTTGGCCCACTCGTTTAGTGCTTCAAGCTAGGTCCAATGACTAGAGGAGAGTTGAACTCTCATGTGATACTAATGATCAAGATAACAATTACTGAATGGAAATGTGACACTGATTTTGGATTTAGTTCAATTTAGCATGGTTAATGCTTCTGATTGGTGATCAGTTACAAGGGTTCTTTTCAGGTTAAAATGCACAGCCTAGGGCTTTTTTTTCCTCAAAGCACCAAGAGCTCCTGATGCTCCTGGTGTCATTACTCCCTTCGGAAGAGTAAAGACACCAGATGTCTGCTGATCCCAGAGCAGACCCAGCAGTGGACGTCGACAAAAAGCACACAATTGATTATTCTACAGAACAACACACACAAAATGTTGAAGGAACTCAGCAGGCCAGGCAGCATCCATAGAAATGGAAGAGTCCTAAGTTTTGGGCTGAGATCCTTCTTGGGGACTGGGAAGGAAGGGGGAAGATGCCAGAATAAAAATGGGGGAGGGGAAGGAGGACTAACCAGAAGGTGGCAGGCGAATCAAAAAGGCTAGAGAAGGAGGAATCTGATATGAGAGGAGAGTGGACCATAGGAGGAAGATGATAGGTGCAGAGAAGAGGTAGGAGGCTAGAGTGGGGAATAGAAGAAGAGGGGGAAAATTACCAAAGAGGGAAATCGATGTTGGTGCCATCAGGTTGGAGGCTACCCAGACAGATCTGGCAGCAGATGGACTGTCAGAGAAGTCCACGGCAGATGGAGGAGAGAGAGGCCCAGAGTTGTGGCAGAGACTGAGACAAGGCCCACAGGCATCTCCACATAATGGACAGGGTGGTGCCGTGTACTATTCTACAGAAGGCAGAGACACATTGTCATGTGTGATCCGAACCACTGCCATGACAAGAGGGTGGAATGCAAACGTTCCGTGATAAATACAAATGCCCTGAAACAGACCCAATGGCCAGAGTGGAGACCAAACATACATTTCAATATGATGTTTCTGTTGCATCAATAATTTGTCCATAAACTTAATTATGTTCAATATTTGTACAAAAAGCTGGGTACAAGCTGAAAAATTGCAATGCCAAGCAAAACAAAGCTTTTTTTTAAAAACTCTATATGTTGTATATGTGACAATAATGAAAAAAAAATTACTGATTCATCAATGAAGTACAGCTGGGGGGGGGGGGGGGAAGGTTGATATTTTAGAAAGATCAGGAAATGACCTTAGACTGCAGGTTCATACTGAAGAGACAACGAGTGGAAGCACTAGTTAAAAAGACACATCAAATTATTGATAGTCCCGTTTACGAAAGGTTAGGCTAGGACCCTGTAACATTCATTAGGCCACAGGAACTGCACAGATCAGGTTGGCACGTTAGAGGAAACTGCATCCACACTGTGGGGAGATGGTGAGGATCTTTGCCTCCACAGCTGCCTGTGGCAAGGAACACCACAGATTCAGCACCCTCTGGCCAAACAAAGTCCCATCAGCTTCGTTCTAAAGGAATGTCCTTGTATTCTGACATCGTGCTGTCTGGTCCTACACTCCCCCACTGTAGGAAACACGTGTGCACTGTATCTAGGCCTTTCAATATTTGGTAGGTTGCAATGAGATCGCCTTTCATTATTCTCAATTCCAGCAAGTACAGGTCCAGAGTCACCACACGCTCTTCACAAGTTAACCCTTTAATTCCCAGTGTCATTCTCATAAACCCTCCTCTGAACCCTCTCCAATGCCAGCACGTTCTTTTTTGTATATAGAACCCCAGGACTGCTCATAGGCCTGACCAATGCCTTAAAGCCTCGGTATTATATCCTTGTTTTTATATTCTAGTCCTCTTGAAATGAATGCTAGCATTGCATTTATCTTACTACTGACTCAACCTGCAAGTTCACCTTTAGGGAATCCTGCAGCATGGCTCCCAAGTCCCTATATGCACCTCTGCTTTCTGAATTTGTTCCCTGTTTAGAAACTATAATACACCTTTATTCCTTCTACCAAAGTGCATGACCATACACTTCCCTACACTGCACTCCACCTGCCACTTGCGCTCCCACCTCTCCTCACCTGGATCCACCGACAACCTGCCAGTTGTTGCTCCACCTGTTTATACTGCCTAACTCCCCAGGTTCATGACCCGAAATGCTGACCGTCCAGTTCCCTCCACAGATGCACCCTGGCCCGTGGAGACCTTCCAGCACTTTGTATGTGTCCCCTCTACACTCCCGGTCCAAGTGGAGGGATTTGATCTGAAAGGTCGACCGTCCAATTCCCTCCGCAGGTTCCGTCTGACTCGCAGAGATCTTCCAGCACTTTGTATGTGTCCCCTCTACACTCCCGGTCCAAGTGGAGGGATTTGATCTGAAAGGTCGACTGTCCATTTCCCTCCGCAGGTTCCGTCTGACTTGCAGAGATCTTCCAGCACTTTGCTTGTTGCTTCTGACCAAGAATCCTGAACCTGAAACAACAGTTCTCTTTCCACCAATGCAGCCTGACTTGATGAGTGTTTCCTGCAATTTCTGTTTTTACTTTAGTTTGAATTGAGCTGGACTGCTTTTATTAAGAAACACCATGATCACAGAACACTACTGCCCATCTAGTTTGTGCCAGACTATTATTCTGCCTGGCCCCATTGACCTTCATGCAGACCATAGCCCACCGTACCCCTCCCATCCATGTACCTATCCAAATTTCTCTTAAATATGGAAATTGAACCTGCATCCATTGACAGCTCATTCCACACCCTCACCGCCCTCTGAGTGAAGAAGTTCTCCCTTAAGCATTTCAACTTTCACCCTTAACCCATGACCTCTAGTATCAGTCTCACCCAGCCTCAGTGGAAAAAGCCTGCTTGCGTTTACCCTATCTGTACCCCTCATACCTTTTTTGCAATTGTAAAATATTCCTAAAGGAATTGTGAAAAGGGAGGATTCCTTTTCACTGAATCATCAGGAAGAAAGGTAAAGATTAGTCATCATCTCCCGGGTTTGCGACCTGCGTCCAGCTCGTCACATTACTGTACCATGTCTGAATGAAACTGAGGGCGCGGACTGGGGAAGTGGAGCGCATCATCTCAAGGCGCAGCGTTGGCGTGCGAGGGGAAGTAACCGCACACCGCCCCGCGAATGACTCACTCTGCAGTGACATTTCCCAACTTTCTTTCGCAATTTGCGCAGCGGCTCCCTGCCGAGCATGCTCAGTGTGCTCTTGCGGATGTGAAAAAAAAATGCAGCACTAGGAGCGAAGTCTGTTGCTCATTTGGAAGTGGGGAGGAAACGGGTCACCTTTGATGGTAATCAATTGACCACGGAAACGGCGAAACACACAACGCAGGAAAGGCAGCCCAATTCACACACCCAGTCTATCATTCAGTGCATGAAAAATAACACCGCCAGCAGGATGTTAAAATAAATCCTGGTAAGATAACATGCTCACCGCCGGTCAGAAGGACTTCCCCTTGGACACAAGCCATCGCGTTCTCTCTGTTCCCGTCCAGACTTAGCCCAGTGTGAAATTGAATTAACAAAGCGCCTTTCAACACCTGAAGGTTTCAACAATTTTTTAATCCCATTAGGCGATTGGATTACACCTCAGGATTAAGAGCGCTGGTGTGGGTTCTGAGGGGGCTGGCTGGCGAGGCCGACGCGGCATCTGCAGACTCGTCAACAGTGGGGGTCAGGAATTGATCCACAGGGTGCGTGGGTGGCTAGTTTGTGAGGTGATGTACAGTACTCGTGCCTAAGATCTTAGTGCTCCCCACTGCATGGCATCATTACCAGCCTGGTTCCCCCCACCCTTCACCACTTCAAACTGGAAGTTCCCTCGGTGAGAGGGAGTTGTCTATCCCCGCATGTGAAGACAGACTCCGGCGGATTGAGCGGACGAGACCAATGGAAGGTCCAACGGTCAAGAAGGCGGTCTCTGCAAGCGTTGTGGAATGTGTAGAGCACGACTAGATACAGAAGACGTCCTGGGCATCCAGTGCGCCTAGTCTCATCTCCAGCCGTCTCGACTCTGTCTTGCCACTGGATCCGGATGGGAATTGGGAAGAGAGAGTGAGGCTGACGCTGCGCAACTCTCCCTCACCTAAATCCAAATCAAGCGCTAGTCTCGACACCATCATAATGGTGTTGAGGTCCTCATGAACGACGATGGACGAACACATCCCCAGAGACAGTGAAGGTTCTGTATTTTTCAAGGGTTTGAGACCAGTCTTTAAGTCTGTCCACTATTCCAATATCTGTCATGGAATGTGTTTTGGGAATTTGTTGATGGAATCAGAATCTGAATCCCATTGAGGACGTCCTCAGGAATGTGGCATCCATCAGTAAGGACCCTCACTATCCAGAACATGCCCTCTTTCTCATTATGACCATCAGGGAGAAGGTATAGGAGCCTGGAGACACACAATAGACGTTCTAGGAACATCTTCCCCACCACCATACGATTTCTGAACACTGCCTCACTTTTTTGCTTTCTTTTTGCGCTACATATGGTTTTTTAATATTCCTTATCATAACCTATAATGATCTTTTATGTCTTGCCTTGTACTTCCTCCACAATCAACAAAATTCATGACACATGCCAGTGATCATAAACCTGATTCTAATTCTGGAAAATACTTTGGGAATTTGGTGATGGGCACGTGTCATTAGCAGAGAGAAGGCAGAGTTGGCCTGGAAGATGACGCCAATGTCCGTTCACTTGTTCTTCCAATGAATTTGTGGAGACTAAATTGGGACTTTCTTTGCAGTGCTTTGTGATGCCCACTACAGACCATAAGACACAGAAGCAGGGTTAGGCCATTCAGTCCGTCATGTCCTCTCCACCATTTCATCATGGCTGATCCCAGATCCCATTCAACCCTATAGACCTGCCCTTGCACCAGATCCCTTGATGCCCCGACCAATCAGGAAACGATCAACTTCCGTCTTAAGTATACCCATGGACTTGGCCTCCACCCCAGTCTGTGGCAGAGTTTTCCACCAATTCACTACTCTCTGGCTAAAAAAGTACTCCTTGCCTCTATTCTAAAAAGTCACCCCTCAATTTTGAGGCTGTGCCCTCTAGTTCTGGATACCCTCACCAGAGGGAAAATCCTCTCCACATTCACCCTATCTAGTCCTTTTCAACATTTGGTAGGTTTCAATGAGAATCCCCCCACTATTCTTCTAAATTCCAGTGAGTAGACGCGCAAAACTGCCAAACACTCTTCATATGTAAGCCCCTTCATTCCCAGAATCATCCTCGTGAACCTCCTCTGAACTCCTTCCAATGACAACACCCCCTTTCTGAGATATGGGGCCCAAAACTGTTGACAATACTCCCAAGTGCAGCCTGACTAGTGTCTTATAAAGCCTCAGCATTATCTCCTTGCTTTTATATTCTATTCCCCTTGAAATAAATGCCAGCTTGCTTTTGCCTTCTTTACCACAGACTCAACTTGTGAATTAACCTTCTGGGAGTCTTGCTCCGAAGACCCTTTGCATCTCTGATGTTTGAACCTTCTCCCCATCTAAATAATAGTCTGCACTATTGTTCCTTTTACCAAAATGCATTATCATACATTTTCCAACACTGTATTCCATCTGCCACCTTTTGCCCATTCTTCCAATTTATCTAAGTCCTGCTGAAATCATATTGCTTCTTCAGCACGATCTACCCCTTCACCTGTCTTTGTATCATCCATAAACTTTGCCACAAACCCATCGATTCCATTATCTAAATCATCGTCAAACAATATGAAAGGTAGCAGTCCCAATACTGACCCCTGAGGAATATCAGTAGTCTCTGGCAGTCAACCAGAAAAGGCCCCCTTTATTCCCACTCACTGCCTCCTGCCTCTCAGCCATTCCTCTATCCATGCCAGTATCTTTCCTGTAAAGCCATGGGATTTTATCTTGTTAAGCAGCCTCATGTGAGGCACCTTATCAAATGCCTTCTGAAAATCCAAGTAAATGACATCCACTGCCTCTCCTTTGTCCACCCAGCTTGTTACTTCCTTGAAGAATTCTAACAGATTTGTCAGGCAAAACTTCCCTTTACAGAAACCATGCTGGCTTTTACTTATTTTATCATTAGTTTCCAAGTACCCCGAAATCTCATCCTTAATAATGGACTCCAACACTTTCCCAACCACTGAGGTTAGGCTAACTGGCCTATAATTTCCTCTCTTTGGTGTTCCTCCCTTCTTAATGAGTGGAGTGACATTTGCAATTTTGCATTCCTCCAGGACCATGCTAGAATCAAGTGACGCTTGAAAGATCGTGACCAATGCACCTGTTATTTCTTCAGCAATCATGAGCTTTGTGGTGGAACTAAGGTCTTGATTTTAAAATACCTTTCCCTAGTTGACCAAAGTCTTTGCTGGGGTTTGAACATCATCATCATTGTAAGAGGGGCTTCTGAGAAAAGGGATGTTGGAGGTCCAGAGACAGCCTGTCCTGGAGTTTGAGGCTTGTCTATGTGAATAGGGGTAGAGAATAGACTGGGAAAGGGTTTGTTTTGCTGTTGTTGCTTGTTGCATATTGTCTGTATCTTCTTCTGCTGGGTGGCATGGCTCAAATGGCTGGAAAGGCCTATTCCACTTGGTATCTCAAGAAATAAATAAATAACCATTGGGGGCATGCTATGTTGGCAACACTTGCAGGCTGCCCCCAGTACATCCTCAGACTGTGTTGGTCGTTAATGCAAAGGACGCTTCTCATTGTATGTTTCGATATACTTGTGATTAGTAAATAAATCTTATCTAAAGTGCTTCACATTCTAGGATCTCTGCTGAGTATGGTCAGTGTACTCTCACAGTAAATCTTCTGTCTAATGCAGGGAGCGCAGTCTAATCTGCACACAGCAAACTCCCACACTGTACTGTAAATTCAAGATAGAAGATCAAGATATGGCTAAATTCAAGATTTAAGTTGCCACAGAACTGAGTGGCATTGGTTAAGAGAAAATATATTTGCTGCGCAGATTGGAGAGACCCGATGCCAAAAATATTTGCCAAGCACTCAGTTTGTCAAATGAAGTTATCAGAGCTTTCAGTCAGCTGACAAAAATTCAATAAAGATTCCATTTGCAATCCGGGTAGCATTAGTCTCTCCCATTCCCACCCCCACCACTTACTGCCCCTACCACAGCAGAATACCAGCTGTGTAGTGTATATACATGGGAATGAAGGTAACAACTAAATTTGGCCATTTCTGGAGATATAGCAAGAACCAGATTAATAATTTTTAATTTGCATTGGGATGGATCATGTCAAACACACAGATATGAGTGCTTTACCTTGCCAAATATTTGTTTAATACTTTTATCCTCTACTCCCAATGCTTTTGCAGCGATCCACTATAACAAAGTGCCTCAGAGCAGTCGGATTAAAGAGCCCTGGTTCAGATGCCAAGTATCTCAAACATTTCTGGCTTCCAGGGTGACTGCCAAATATTGTAACTCAGTCTGAGGGTTGAGTGATGACAACTGCCAATTAGTCAGTAGCTATTCTCTTAACAGGTCTTCAGTGGACACAATCTCACTGGCTCTCCACTTGACTTTGGGGCACCTAGACAACAGCAAAGCATACTCTCAGTGCCCAGTACACCTGCTCGCTAATACAAACATCTAGTCAGCCAATCATATGGCAGCACGCGATGCACAAAAGCATGCAGACAAGGCTTTCTCACAAAACTGGTTTTCACTGGGTGTATGTTTTTTCTGCACCATTCCCTGTAAACTCCAGAGACTGTTGTACCTGAAAGTTCCAGGAGAGCAGCAGATTCTGAGATACTCAAACCACCCTGTCTGACACCAACAATCGTTCCATGGTGAAAGTCACTAAGATCACATCTCATCCCCATTCTGATGTGTGGTCTGAAACAATAACTGAACCTCTTGACCATGTCTGCAGGCTTTTATGCATTGAGTTGCTGCTACATGATTGGCTGATTAGATATTTACATTAACAAGTAAGTGTACAGGTGTACCTAATAAAGTAGCCATTGAGTGTATGTTTTAGTGAGATCTTCCTCTTGTTCTCTTAAACTTTAGCAAGGTGCAGTGCCACCAACACAGGAACTGGTCTAGTAAACCTCCTCTGTAGCAACACACCCAAAATGCTGGAGGAACTCAGCGTGTCAGGCAGCATCCATGGAGGGGAATAAGCAGTAGACATTTCGGGCCAAGACCCTTCATCAGGACTGTTTTTAAAAAATATTTTTATCAGCCCAATGGGGTGGGGGAGGCCAAAGAGAATGGCTGGGGTGATAGGGGACCTTGAGGATGCTGGCTGTTTTCCTGGGGCAATGGCAAGTGTAGATGGAGTCAACAGACACAAAAATGCTGGAGGAACACAGCAAGTCAGGCAGCATCTATGGAGGGGGATAAACAGTTGACGTTTTAGGCTGAGACTCTTCAGGATTTTGTGTGGAAAATATTGTTCTCTTCGCCACACCCTAGAACAATATTTTTGCCGGGCAAGGTGTGGAAAACATTTTAACTGATTTGAAGCATGTCTAAGAATGCTGCTAGGTAGTAACTCAAATTTCTTTGACTAAATTGACTGAGGCTTTGCAGTTGCCTGTCCAGATTAACGTTGCCTCTCACCACCCTTATTGTTATTGAAATAAATACAGTCATTCATCTGTATTATTCCGATTTAAGGGACAATGCAATTATCTCATTCAAAGTATTGATTGTCAGCTACAATCTGTAGTCTAGTTCTAAAGAAACCACACCCTAACATTTTGGACGTTATGTGCACCAAACTCCATATTTGAACTTCATTTTAGACAGCACAATGAGCTTTACTTTGTATTTTTATTATTCCTGTGGAGTGGTTTGTGAACCTTTATTGCCCTGTGATGCATATTATCACCCCAACAGTAAGTAACAAGTCTCCAGAAGCAAGCAAGCCGGAAAGCCTAGTGGATTCATTCTGATAACTACATCTCATGTGGGTTGATGCACTACATAAACATGGTTCATCACACGCGTTTCGTGATGAACCAGCTCCTCAAATACAGAGGAAATAAACATTTTCAGAATCAGAATTGTTGTGAAGTTTGTAACTTTCTGGCAGCAATACAGCACAATACATAAAAGTGACTATAAGTCACAATGAGAATATATTTAAATAAATAAATATTGTGAAAAGCGTGAGATAGCGTTCATGGACCATTCGGAAATGTGACGGCGGAGGGGAAGAAGCTGACCCTAAAATGTTGAATATGTGTCTTCAGGCTCCTGTACTTCCTCTCTGATGGTGGTAATGATGTATAAACTGCACAGAATTTGCAAAAAAGAACCAGATTACTATTCAGCACAAGAGATTATATCATTTTCTGGGCATTTTTGCATGATTGTAATCTCATGATAATTTTTCTCTGGCTGTGTGGCTTACATTGAAATTGTAAGCCACCTGAAACCTAGGATGCTCCTTACCAAATAGTTTGGGAACATCAATTTCCCTACGATGCATATTAACACTCAGCCAGTAACTTAAAATTCAAGTTTAATGACATTCCAGTCAATTTTGGTAAGGAGTTTGCTCATTCTCCCCATGGAATGTGTGGGTTTTCTCCGGGTCCTCCCGTTTCCTTCCACGGTTCAATGACATAGTGGGTAGGTGAAATGGTCATTGTAAATTGTTCCATGATTGTGTTAGGGTTAGTCAGGATGGTTGAGGGTTTGCTGGGGCAGCGTGACTCCAAGGGCGGGAAGGTTTTACTCTGCACTGTATCACTTAATAAATAAATAATAAACTGCACACGTATAGAGCTAAACAAAACATCATTCGTCTGGGGCCAGGGTGTAAAACACAGTACTGTACATATAGTCACTTATAGCACATACAATTAAGTACCCTGTGTACAGTTAAATATTCTGTGTAGTAGTGACGTCCTTTCCAGTGAATGAATCTTTCATTAATAAACTTGACAGTATATTTACTATAGTAACCATAGAGATTTCCTTTCATTAACTGAATTGGTTTAGCTTTGCATTACAGTTTACTTAGTTGTGGTTGAGTTAATAGGGTGTGATAAAGGTATTCTGAATTACTGCACATGTTTGCACTGACAGCCTTAAGGGTGTGAGATTCTTACCACAACTAGTTTTAACATGAATCACCTTGAATTACGTAATGTTGGGGTCCTGACATTGTTTGTATCAAAACCCAAGTCAAACAAATTGGGAATTAATGTATTGATCTTTGTTTATTTGGAGATATAACACAGTAAAGCCTTTCTGGCCCAGTGAGCTGACGCTGCCCAATTTTACCCTGTGACCAGTTAATCTACTAACCCGTACATTTGTTTCAGAATGTAGGAGGAAACCCATGAGGTCACAGGGAAAACATACAAACTCCTTACAGGAGGCAGTGGAGTTGAAGCTGGGCTGATGACGTTGTAATAATGTATTGTTAGCCGTTACGCTACTGTGCCTCCACAATCTGAGGCCACAAGACTTAGGAGTTGGATTGGGCCGTTCGGCTCCTTGACTTTGCACCTTCATTTCATCATGACTGTCCCATTTCCCCCTCAACCCCATTCTTCTGCCTTCTCCCTGTAACGTTTCACATCCTAACGGATCAAGAACATACCAATTTTCACCTTAAATATACCCAATGACCTGGGCTTACACAGCTGCCAGTGGCAATGAATTCCATAGACTTACCACCCTCTTACTAAAGAAATTCCTCCTCATCTCTGTTCTAAATGGACGTCCCTCTATCCTGGTCCTGGACTTCCCCAGTATAGGAAATATCCTCTTCACATTTAATCTATCTAGACCTTTCAGTATGATGGCATGAAAATCGATTTCTCAAACTTCCAATAATGCTTCCACCCCCATTCACCATTTCCCATCCCCTTGTCCCTCTTTCATGTTATCCCCTTGCCCACCCATCATCACCTCCCTCTGGTGCTCTTCCCCCCCACTTTATTTTCTTCCATGGTTTTCTG
Organism: Mobula hypostoma; assembly: GCF_963921235.1. Lineage (NCBI taxonomy): Eukaryota > Metazoa > Chordata > Chondrichthyes > Myliobatiformes > Myliobatidae > Mobula > Mobula hypostoma. Next base: position 117,587,528 of record NC_086106.1, on the reverse strand, counting down.
TCTCTTTCACCAATTAACTTCCTAGCTCTTTGCTTCATCCCTCCCCCACTAAATTTCACTAATTGCCTGGCGTTTCTCCTTCCCCTCCCTCCATCTTTCAAATCTAATCCTCAACACTTTTTCTCCAGTCCCGCTGGAGGGTTTCGGCCCGAAACGTCGACTGTAGTTTTTCCATAGATGCTGCCTTCTAAGTTCCTCCAGCAGTGTGTGTGTGTGGTGCTTGGATTTCCAGCATCGGCAGGTTTTCTCTTGTTTGCCTTTCGATGAGATCCCCCTCATTCTTCTAATTACCAGCGAGTACAGGCAGAGCCATCAGACGCTGCATGCACAAGAGTCTGCAATGCAGGGATTAACCACAGGCTCTATCTACTCTCTCAGTTACACTCTGTGACACAATTTAAAGGCAGAGCAGAAAAAAATTCTGATGTCCTGGTCATATGTATCCACCGTGCATCAGTATCACATTGTTTTCCAAAGGAGGATAAAGTGCAATCATTGGCTGCTATAATGTCAGCGTTGCTTTGAGAATGCTTTGCAGTGCCCTGAGGCCATGAAAGATGCTACTCAAAGTAGAATGCTCATCTATGGTCCTCAACAATTACCCAATTTTCCTACTCTGCATCTCACAACTCTCCTGCTGTTTAGTTTATAAGCACAAGACATTCTACAGATGCTGGAAGTCCAAAGCAACACACACACACAAAATGCTGGAGCAACTCAGCAGGTCAGGCAACATCTATGGAAATGAATAAACAGTTGATGATGGAAGAGGTACAGTCGACGTTTCGGGCCGAGACCCTTCGTCAGGACTAACTGAAGGAAGAGCTAGTAAGTCTCTCACTAGCTCTTCCTTCAGTTAGTCCTGACAAAGGGTCTCGGCCCGAAACGTCGACTGTACCTCTTCCTAGAGATGCTACCTGGCCAGCTACGTTCGCCAGCAACTTTGATGTGTGTTGCTTGAATTTCCAGCATCTGCAGAATTCCTCGTGTAAACAGTTGATGATTTGGGCCAGGACCCTTCTTTGGGACTGGAAAGAAATGGGGAAGACGCCAGAATAAAAAGGTGGGAGGAGGGGAATGAGAATAGCTAGAAGGTGATAGGTGAAGCCAGGTGGATAGGAAAGGCGAAAGGCTGGAGAGGAAGGAATCTGATAGGAAAGGAGAATGGACCACGGGAGAAGGAGAAGGCACCAGGTGATAGGCAGGGGAGAAGAAATAAGAGCCCAGAGTGGGGAACAGAAGAAGAGGAAAGAGGGACGGAATTTTTTTTACCAAAAGGAGAAATCGATGTTCATGCCATCAGGTTGAAGGCCACCCTGACAGAATATGAGGTGTTGCTCCTTCACCATGAGAGTGGCCTCATTGTTCCACAAGAGGAGACCATGGACTGACATGTCAGAATGGGAATAGGAATTATAACGATTGGCCACTGGAAAATTCCACCTTTGGCAGATGGAGTGGAGGTGCTCAACAAAGAAGCCCCCCCCCCGGTTTACGTCGGGTCTCCCCAATGTCGAGGAGGCCGCATTGGGAGCACCGGATACAATAGACGACCCCAATAGATTTGCAGGTGAAGTCTTGCCTCACCTTGTAGGACTATTTGGGGCCCTGAATGCAGGTAAAGAATGGGCAGGTGTAGCACTTTGGCCACTTGCCAGGAGGGAGATTAGTCAGGAGGGACGGATGGACAAAGGAATTGCAGAAGGAGAAATCCCTGCTGAAAGCGGGGTGGGGGGTTGAGGTAAAGATACGTTCAGTGGTAGGATCCCTTTGGAGATGGCTGAGGTTGCAGAGAATAATGTGATGGATGCTGAGGCTCATGGGATGGTAGGTAAGGACAAGAGGAACTCTGTCACTGTTAAGGTGGCGGGAAGGTGGGGTGAGTGTGGATGTTTGAGAAATGCAGGTGAGGGCAGCATCAATGGTGGAGGAAGGGAAACCCTGTTCTTTGAAGGAGGAGGACATCTCTGATATCCTGGAAAGGAAAGCCGCATTCTGGGAACAGATGCAGTGTAGACAAAGGAACTGAGGAAAGAGATTAGCGTTTTTACGGGAGACATGATGGGAAGAGGTACATTCAAGATAGCCATGGGAATCGATAGGTTTATAAAAGATATGTTTTGTCTATGTTCTCACTCTCTTGCTGGCCTCATTCATTAATTGGCTGGGTAACCTTGTATACAGCTTTTTACCCATGGTCACCACAGTTCTAATCTACAAATGATATACCCCTCCCCTATCCTCCCTGCAATTTAACAAGCTTATTTTGCCTGCTTCCTAATTCCAAGGAAAAGCCATAACACATAGGAGCAGAAGCAGAATTAGCCATTTGGCCCATCGAGTCTGCTCAGCCATTCGATCATTTGATCATGCTGATTTAGATTCCTTCTCAATTCCATTTTCCTGCCTTAAGCAAGGACCTATCAGTCCCTGCTTTAAATATAGCCAGTGACTTGGCCTCCACGGCCACCTGTAACAATGAATTCCACAGACTCACCGCCTTCTGGCGAAAGAAATTCCTCCTCATCTCTGTTCTAAAGGGACGTCCTTTTATTCCGAGGCCATGCCCTCTGGTCATAGACTTCCCCAGTATAGGAAACATCCTCTACATATCCACTCTGTCAAGGCCATTCAATATTCAGTAGGTGCTAGGCAAATTTTTGACTGAAATGTTATCTCTGCTTCGTTTCCCACACCTGTGGTCTGACCTGCTGAGTATTTAGGTCGGAGACTCAACCCCTGCTTCATCAGTAGAACACGTCATTGAGTCACACGGCACAGAGAGATCAGTCAGCAATCACGCCTAGGCCAGATGTCTGAAAGGACCATATCCTATTCCCCGTTTCCTCACTGTGACCTGTAGACTTCTCCTTTTTTAAAATCAGTACACCATGGAAAGCATCCGACCCGGATACATCTTAGCTCAGTGTGGCAACTGCTCTGAACGAGACTGCAAGAAACCACAGAGAGTAGTGGTTGCTGCTTAGCATTTCACACAAACCAGCTTCCCTTCCATGGAGTCAGATTACATTTCTCTCTGCCTCAATAAAGCAGCCAGCATAATCAGCGTGGCGGGTGGAGATACGTCTCTACCAAAGGAGATGTTAACGCTTTCAATCCCAGCATTGTTCTTGTGAACCTTCTCTGCACCCTCTCCAATGCCAGCACGTCCTTTCTTAGAAATGGGGCTCAAAACCGCTCACAATGCTTGCCAATCCTTCGCGTTGAAAACATTTCGTAAGTCCTGATGCGGGGTGGCGGGATGGAGATACGTCTCTACCAAGGGGGGGTGGTGTAAGACACTCTTTCCCACCACTATCCTGCAGGTCACCGTTGGGCAAGGTGTAGCACCTGTTTAGACCCCCCCGATCAGGGTCACGTGAAGCCATGGGAGCAGGTGGTGGATGGTCATATGAGCAGCCGGTGGAGATCACAAATCCTAGTTATGTGACCACTGATGCCAGGCAGACAACCTCTGAAGAGTATCGATAATGGCTGGGGTCATCCATTTTGTAAAGACACTGTCCAGAAGAAGGTAATGGCAAAGCACTTCTGTTAGAAAAATTTGTGAAGAACAATCATGGTCACTCGACACAGCATATAATGATGATAATCATACCCAACCATTTTCTTTTCTTCATCAGGCAGAAGATACCAAAGACTCAGATCACATATCACCAGTTACTAAGATAGTTGTGATCCACTGTTATAAGACCATTGAATAAATTGGACTCTTGACCTCTCAATCAACGGAATTATGATATTGCACTTTATTGTTTACCCACACTGACTGTTCTCTGTATCTGTTACTCTTTACTCAGATATATAAAGAGTAAAAGAGAGGCAAGTGTAGATATTGGACTGCTGGAAAATAACACTGGAGAGGTAGTAATGGGGGACAAGGAAACTGTTGACAAACTGATTAAGTATTTTGCATCAGTCTTCACTGTGTAAGATGTTAGCAGCATGCCAGAAGTTCGAGAGTGTCGGGGCAGAAGTGAGTGCAATTTCTATTTCTCGGGAGATAGTACTTGGTAACTGGAAAGATCTGAAAGTGAATAGGTCACCTGAACCAGATGGACTACACCCCTGGGTTCTGAAAGAGGTAGCTGAAGAGCTTGTGGAGGCATTAGAAATAATCTTTCAAAAATCAATAGATTCTGGCATGGTTCCAGAGGACTGGAAAATTGCAAATGTCACTCCATTGTTCAAGAAGGGAGTAAGGCAGAAGAACGGAAATTACAGGTCAGTTAGTCTGACCTCAGTGGTTGGGAAGGTGTTAGAATCAATTGTTAAGGATGAGGTTTCGGGGTACTTGGAGGCTCGTGATAAGATAGGCCAAAGTCAGTATGGTTTCCGTAAAAGAAAATCTTGCCTGACAAATCTGTTTGAATTCTTTGAAGAAGTACAAAGCAGGATAGACAAAGGCAATCAGTGGATGTTGTGTACTTGGATTTTCAGACGGCCTTTGCCAGAGTGTCACATATGAGGCTGCTTAACAAGGTATTACAGGAAAGATTCTAGCATGGATAGAGCATTGGCTGAGAGGCAGAAGGCAAAGAGTGGGAATAAAGGGAGTCTTTTCTGGTTGTCTCCCGGTGACTAGTGGTGTTCCACAGGGACTATTGGGACCATTCATTTTTACATTATGTATCAATAATATGGATGGTGCGATTGATGGCCTCGTGGCCAAGTCTGCAGATGATACAAAGACAGGTGGGGGAAGGGGGCAGGTAGTGTTGAGAAAGGATGTGATGGAACTGGAGATGGTTCAAAGGAGGTTCATGAAAATGATTCCAGGATTGAATGGCTTGTCATATGATGAGAGTTTGATGGTCCTGGGATTCACTGGAATTCACAAGAATGAGGGGGGATCTCATTGAAACCCACTGAAAAGCCTCGATAGGGTAGATGTAGAGAGAATGTTTCCTATGGCGGGGTAGTCTAAGACCAGAGGACACAGTCTCAGAATAGAGGGACGTCCATTTAGAACGGAGACGAGGAACAATTTCTTTAACCTGAGGTGAATTTGTGGAATTCATTGCCACGGGTGGCTGTGGAGGCCAAGTCATTGGGTATACTTAAGGCAGAGGTTGATAGATCCTTGATTAGTCAGGACATGAAGGGATATGGGGAGAAGGTAAGAGATTGGGGCTGAGAGGGAAAATGGATCAGCCATAATGAAATGGAGGAGCAGACTCAATGGGCCAAATGGCCTAATTCTACTCCTATCTTATAGTCTTATGATCTTCAATCTACCATTGGAGATATAGTGGTTGATTAGGGAGAGGCAGCATGCACTTTTTCAGTGGGAGACACTGGTTAATTTGATTGAGCTTGCTTGATGGAATTACAAAATATATTGATAAGGGTGGTGTGGGTGATATGATCCACATGGACTTCAGTATGGCCTTTGATAAGGTCCCATGTGGAAGGTTGGTCTAAAAGGTGAGAACCCAGTAGTTACTGAACCAAGACAGGTTATTGAACTGGATCCAAAGCTGGCTTGGTAAAAAAAGATGGAGGGTGATGATACAGCGTAACTTTTGTGATTGGGAGTCTGTCATCAGTGCTGGGACCCTGACTCTATGTCATAATAGTTAATGGTTTGGATTTGAATATTGGGACATATGATTACAGTTTAGAGATGACATGAGAATTAGTGTGGTTGTTGATTGGGAAGAGGATAGTCTTAGGTAGAACAATGCTGGCCAGCACAATGGCAGCTGGAATTTAATCCCAGTAACTGCAAGGTGATACATTTTAGTTAGGACATACACCAGGAAGAGTAGGAACAACTGAGGAACAGCGGGACCTTGATGTAAAAGTTCATACATCCCTAAAAGTGGCAGAAATGAAGGAAAAGATGGTGAAGAAGGAATACAGGATGCATGCCTCCAATAGTTGGGGTTCCAGCCTGAAACATCGACTGATCATTTCCACAGATGCTGCCTGACCTGCTGAGTTCCTCCAGCGTGTTGTGAGTATTGCTTTGACCCCAGCATCTGCAGATTATTTTGTGTTTAATAGTTGGGGCTTGGAGTGTGGATGTTATAAAGCAACTTTATGAAACCTTGGAGCAAAACAATCTGCTGGAGGAACTTAGTGAGTTGAGTAGCATCTGTGTGGGCAAAAGAATTTTTTTGATATTTTGAAATATGAAATGTGGAACTGTGGTTGGACTACAGCTGGAGTATTGTGAGCTGTTGTGTTGCCACACAAGAGGAAGGATGTGATTTCCTTGGAAAGGATGCTGAGGAGGTTTGGGAGGGGCTTGCCTGGGACGGAATGTTTCAGTCAACAAGATGGGAAAGCTGGGTTTATGTTTCTTGGAGCAGAGGGAGCTAAGGGAAAACTAGATAGAGATATACAAAATTACGAGGGGCACTGACAGGGCAGATAGTGAGAATGTATCTTCCCGTAATGGAGATATCTAAAAACAGAGGGCATAGTTTCACAGTGAGGAATGGATGGGTTAGAGGAGATTTGAGGACTGGGTTTTCACCTTGAGTGTGATTGCAGTCAAAAATACACTAAGTGAGTCGTGGAAACATATTCTTGTACAAAAAAGATGGTATCTCTGTGAGCACTTGAATCACCAAGGCATGGGCTGTGGGCTAAGTTATCGTATTGGGAAGGTTATAGATCAAAAGTTCAAAGTTCAAAGAAAATTTATTATCAAAGTGTATATATGTCACCATATATTACCCTGAGATTTATTTTCTTACAGGCATTCACAGTAGAACAAATAAATACAACAGAATCAATGAAAAACTACACACAAAGACGGACAAAACCAACATGCAAAAGAAGATGGAAAAGGAAAGGTATGTCATGTCTGGAGTTTCTCCGGTTAGCAGACGATTTCCCTCCACGTCTCTCTGACGTAGTGGGGAACCGTGTACGAGGCAAGTTACAGCAGTGGTTTGCCTTTGCCTTCTATCGGCTGAGTTTCCAAAGAGATCACCAGCTCGTATCCCAGCATGGATGGAAAGCATTCAGGGGAGCCAGCTGGATTCGAACTCGGGACCTTTCGTCCCAAAGTCCGGCACTGAAGATAAACTATGGAAATACAAAATAAAAACAAATAATAATAGATAGATAGATAAATAAATAAATAGATAAATAATGCTGAGAACATGAGTTGTAGAGTCCTTGAAACTAAGTCCATAGGATGTGTTCAGTGTTGTGGTAAGTGAAGTTGTCCATGCTGGTTCAGGAGCCTGATGGTTGAAGGATAATAAGTCCAGTAGATCCCATACCACCAGACTCCAAGATGGGTGCTGGATGGGCAGTGGAGACACAGTGGGCCGAAGGATCTGGTTCTGTGTCCCATGATACTATAGCTCTAAGAAATATTAAATCAGCAAATGTCCATTGTGGGATTTGAACCCATAACTTACAGAATCAGACACCCATATAGGAGGGAAATTGAAAATCTGGCTGAGTAGTGCCACAAAACAACCTCTGGTTTAATGTCAGCAATTCCAAGGAGCTGATTCCTAACTTCAGAAGGAAACCAGAGGTCCATGAGCCACTGCTCATCGGAGGATCGGAGGTGGAGATGGTCAACAAATTTAAATTCTTTGGTGTCTTTATTTCTGAGGACTTGTTTTACGCACAGCTCATATGTGCAACTATGAAGAAAGCTTGGCAGTGCCTCTACTTCCTTAGGAGTTTGTGAAGACTTGGCATGACATTTAAAACTTTAACAAACTTCTATAGATGTGTGGCGAAGAGTGTATTGACTGGCTGCATCACAAACACCAATGCCCTTGAACAGAAAATCCTACATAATGTCATGGATACAGCCCAGTCCATCAAGGGTAAAGCCCTCCACACCACTGAGCATATCTACTTGAAACGTTGTCACAGGAAAGCAACATCCATCATCAGGGAACCCCACCACCCAGGACACGCTCTCTTCTCACTGCTGCCATCAGGAAGAAGGTACAAAAGCATCAGCATTCAGACCGCCAATTTCAAGAGCAGTTATATCCACTCAACCAGCAGGCCCTTGAACCAAATGGAATAACTTCACTCAACTTCACTTGCCCCAACATTGACATGTTCTCACAACCAATGGATTCGCATTCAAGGTCTTGTCATCTCATGTTCTCAATATTTATTGCTTATTTGTTTATTTATTTATTTTTATATTTACACAGTTCATTTTCTTTTGCATTCTGGTTGAATGCCCAAGTCGATACGGTCTTTCATTGATTCTGTTATGGTTGGCGGGAGGAGAGGGAGCAGCGCACCGCGCGTGCACAGCCCTCCGGTGAAAAATGATATTGTATCCGTTAAATAGGGGCCGTGGACAATTCTGATTTGATGGAGACAGACGTGAAAGCACAGAGGAACATCTGGAGAAATTTCTGAAATGTCAGTTCGTTGCTGTTGTTACTGCGCGGTCGGAAATCTTCCAGAGGGAAGGCCTCAAAATCTCCGGCTTTGCCTGCTGTTGGCAACCGAGGAGGTCGAATCACTCGGACAGAGATGGTGCTCAGTACTTGGTGTCAGAGAGCTGATCAGAGGCTCGAAGTTTTCGGAGGATTCAGAGTCGGACTGTGGTCGGGCATGGCAGGGAGAGTTTTTCTTCCTTCTCCTGTCTGCGTGAGATGTGGGACATTTGAGAGACTTTGAACTTTTTACTGTGCTCATGGACTTCTTCATCAAGTTATGGTATTGTTGCACTGTTGTAACTATATGTTATAATTATGTGGTTTTGTTAGTTTTTTCAGTCTTGGTCTGCCCTGTGTTTTGTGATATCACACCGGAGGAAATATTGTATCATTTCTTAATGCATGCATTACTAAATGACAATAAAAGAGGACTGTGTGTCTTCATAATCTAATTCTATGATGGATTCATTGAGTATGCCCGCACAAAAGTTGGTCTCAGGGTTGTATGTTTTCATTGTAGTTACACAAGGTTTAGTAGGTAAATAATTCAAATCAAATGTGTTGCAAAACTAGAAGAACTCCATTGTTGGGTTTTAATTCAGATTGTGGGTGGAAGCTTTAGATTGGCAGATGACAGTGGCTCTGGTCAACACTATTTAGCAAATGTTGCACCGGTGATTGGATTCTCTTCAAAGTCAAAGTAAGTTTATTCTCAAAGTACACTTATATCACCATATACTGCCTTGAAATTCATTTCCTGCAGGCATTTGCAGGAAAATAAAGAACTACACTAGAATTTATGGAAAACTATAAATAACAAAAGCTGACAAACACCCAATGTGCAAAAACTGCAAATGGAGCGAATAATAACAAAATAACACTGTGTTGTAGATTCCTTGAAAGTTTAGTCACAGGTTATGGAGTCAGTGACAAATCATCAAAGTAGAGGTTTCCTTAAGCACTGAAGTTCAAGTTCAGGTTATTAACCTTCAACCGTACACACGTGTACCGCCAAATGCTAACGTTCCTCCGATACGGTACATATAACCCTCACATAACACACAGTAATATTAGCACAAATAAATGAACAAATAATAAGGTGCATTTATGACTCAAATTAAAAAGTGAAGGGTGTTACACTACTGTCACCTCATAGATGAGGACACCTGGGTGGCTGCAGAGAGTTCAGTGGTCTCACTGTCTGGGGGAAGAAGCTGTTTCCCATCCTAACAGTCTTTGTCCTAACGCTATGGTACCTCCTGCCTGATGGTAGGGATTCAAATAGATCGTTGGGCGAATGGGAGGGATCTTTGACAATGCTAAGGGCCCTGGATACACAGGACTCTGATGGGTGGAAGAGAGACCCCGATGTTTCCCTCAGCAGTCCTCGCAATTCTTTGTAGGGACATGCAGTTAGATGCTTTGCAATTTCCGTACGAGACGGTGATGCTGATGGTCAGGATACTCTTGATATTGCTAAACGTTTGGTAATCATGACAATTCATCAGCAAAGATTGCTTTCGTCATATTTCCCCCTTGGTTACAGTAGACAAGGGACTTTAACACATTGAAAGAAATGAATCGAACAACGTCGTTGCTGAAACAGACAGTTCAGTGTAAATATATGCGCCGTCACATGCCGTTTGAAGCGCTCCATTTTGACTTCATCAACAGAGGGCGAACAAGGTTATTCAAACCCAATCAATACAGATGATGTGTCAATGAAACGGTGCCCTTGACAAGCGCACAAGCTGCTTTGCACCAAATCAATTTGAAAAAAAAGCATTTCCGTCCCATCCCCGGCACTGCGGGTTATTTACAGAGACCCTTGCGATGCGGGCGGTAAGCATCAGCGGCTTTGCGCGTCAGCGGAACCTGCAGCGTGAGTAGCCCAGCGAAAGCCGCCGGCCCTGACACCTTGCACACTCCCGACAGCTGATCAGTCACCCCACATATCTCATGTGAGTATTGACACGTCAGAACGCGGAGACAGATCGACCCCCCGACTATTAACCGGGAATAGATATCAACCGAGTGCAAAACATGTATTGTGGTGCAGTATAGATAGTAGGTATTAGACTTTCTGCAGCTAACTAAAGCAGAACTTGCGCTGCAGGTGGGAGATGCGAAGGGAGGGGAGTGTTGGAGAACAGCTGAAGGACACGTTACCACGTGACGATTCACCTGCACTGCGATAAAGGACAGATTGTTAACAGCGCCGTGCGGACTTGCTCTGCCGTACAAGGAGAGCTGTCGCGTTAGACGTCAACCAGGAATTTCGACTGGAGTTAAATATTGAACAAAAGCAGCAGGCACATTAGTCGTTCTTTACAGAGGCTGGAACTCGGAGATACGCTTCCAGTCAAAGGCTCGGTTTCTTGAATGAAACAAAAATAAACCCAGGGTTAACTAACTACCCGGAAGGTCCACAATTTATTAAAATCGGGAGACTCAAGCACTAGTCACATTCCTAATTACTCCTGCTTAACAAGCAATATATTGGCGGCTGGATATTATATCCTACCTCCGAATTCGGTTTAATTTAACCAGAACCTCCGCCAGTATCATTAACAAAAAGATAACTCCTTATTATAATTCGTGCACGAAGGAGGCCTGACGAAGGATCTCGGCCCGAAACGTCGACTGTTTATTGCTTTTCCATAGATGCTGCCTGACCTGCTGAGTTCCTCCAGCATTTTGTGTGTGTTGCCTTGGATTTCCAGCATCTGCAGACTTTCTCGTGTGTGACTGGACACATTCCCCCCCCCCCCCCGGGCAGACCGAGGAAAAGAAAAGCTGAAGGTTGTGAACCAACTTCTACAACAGCCCCGCATTCCGAGGAGCTTAACAGCTACTGTATACGAAGTATTTCTTGAATAGTTGCAAATGCTAGAGCTCCTTCATGCACAATTTAATAACTAGTTATCTTTTTATTAGTGATGGTAGTGGAAGTTCTAATTAAGTGAAACTGAATTTGGAGGTACGGTGCAATGTCCAGCCACTATCATTGTTAAGCAGAAGTAATTAAAATGAATTTCTACCCTAATCTTGTTTTAATCACTTCATAGTATGGGGCAGTCTGCAATTTAATTGATTCATCATATATGTAGCATGTAATATATATGGAATACATATAGCGGTGGAAATGGTGAGCAGTTTCAAGTTCCCGGACATCAACAATCTCAGAGGATCTATCCTGGGCCCAACGTACTGAAGAAATCTTGAAGAAAGCATGCCAGCGACTATACTTACTTAGCAGTTTGAGTAAGTTTGCTCTGTTACCCAAGACTCCAGCAAGTTTCTTTAGATAAATCATGGGAACTATTCTGACTGTTTGCATCACCGCCTGGTTTGGACGTTTGCAAATTTGCGAGAGGCGGCAGAGGGTTGTAGACCCAGCTAGCGCCATCAAAGGGCATAAACCTCTCCACTACCAAGGACATCTTCAAACGTCCCCGTGAAGATGGTCTCCATGATTAAGGACCATCACCATCTGGAAAATGCTCTCTTCTGGTTACCACCATCAGGGAGGAGATACAGGAGCCTGAAACCTGTACAGTATTTAGCAGATCAGGAACAGTTTCTTCCCCTCTACCATCAGATTTTTGAAGAGTCCAGGAACACTATCTCACTGTTCAGAATCAGGCTTAATATCAGCAGAATATGTCATGAAATTTGTTACAGTAAGAATCCATTAGTCTTGCGAGACCATGGATCTGCACCTGGAAAGTCTTCACTCTCCAGGGCGCAGGCCTGGGCAAGGTTGTATGGAAGACCAGCAGTTGCCCATGCTGCAAGTCTCCCCTCTCCATGACACCAATGTTGTCCAAGGGAAGGGCATTAGGACCCATACAGCTTGGCACCAGTGTCGTCACAGAGCAATGTGTGGTTAAGTGCCTTGCTCAAGGACACAACACGTTCCCTCAGCTGGGGCTCGAACTCACGACCTTCAGGTAGCTAGTCCAATGCCTTAACCACATGGCCACATGCTCACACGGTAAGAATATAAATATGTATATGTATATTAATTTTAAATTAAGAATAGTAGTGCAAAAACAGAAATAATATAAAGTGAAGTACGGTGTTCACAGGTTCAATGTCCATCTAGAAATTGGATGAGAGAGGGGAAAAAGTTGTTTCTATTTTGCAAAATTTATTTTACTTTTTATTATAACTTACAGTAATTATTTTATGTCTTACTGCTGCCACAAAACAACAAATTTCACCATGTGCCATTGATAATCAACCTGATTCCGATTCTGACATTGCTTGCTTTACAGTACACAATTCAGAGTATGTACTACTGAGGGGTGTGCCACATTGTTAAAGCTGCTCTCTTCCAGGTGGAATGTTTAACCAACATCATAGAGCACTACACCACGGAAACAGGTAAATCCAGTCCATGCTGACTCATTTTTCTGCCTCGTTCCATCTGCCCACATCCAGAACATCGCCCTCCGTACCCCTCCCATCCATGTACCTATTCAAACTTCTCTTAAATATTACAATTGAAACAGGATCCATCACTTCCAATGGCAGCTCGTTCCACACTAGCAGCACCCTCCGATTGAAGAAGTCCCCCCTCATGTTCCCCTTAAATATTTCACTTTGGACCTTAAACCCATGACCTCTAGTTTTAGTCTCACCCAACCTCAAGGGAAAACCTACTTGTATTCATTCCATCTATTCCCCTCGTAAGTTTGTGTATATCTTTGTGCTCTCCCCTCGTTCTCCTACACTCCAGAAGAACGCTGTTCTAACCTATTCAACCTTTCCCTATAACTCAGGTGCTCAAGTCCCAGCAACGTCCTTGTAAATTTTCTCTGCACCCTTTCAAACTTATTGATATCTTTCCTGTAGGTAGGTGACCAGAAATGCGCACAATGAAAATGATCAAGAGAGAGCTCAGAGAACAAAGGAAAGATGAAGGAAAAAGCAGTCATGGTCATCTCAGACGAGAGATAACAAAAATTCCAGTGATAACAATTAACCTATAAAATAGCCAGATTCAGGTGGCGTGACACCTGCTACCGAAAATTGAGAAGTTTCTAGAAAACTGAAGCAACTGTACTGTAATTACCAGAAAATTTATATGCATATAGATGATTATATAAAAATACAAGAAAGCAGAAAGTTAAAGTACAAGAAAAATAACAATTCTATGCCCCAATCCTATAATCCCAACTCCTGTACTTAACGCTCTTATTATGAAGGCCAATGTGCCATAAGCTCTCTTTGCGACCCGATCTACTTGTGACACCACATTCAAGGAATGGTGGATCTATATTTCCATATCCCTTTGTTCTACCACACCCCTCAGTGGCCTATTATTCACTGTGTAAGCCCAACATATATCAGAGCAAGAATGTGCTGGTATTGGAAAGTGTCCAAAGGAGGTTTACTAGAATGATCCTGGGAGTGAAGCTGTTAATGTATGAGTGTTTGATGGCTCTGAGCCTGTGCTCACTGGAGTTGAGAAGAATGAGGGGTGATCTCATTGTAACCTATCGAGTGTGAATGACCTCGGTAGAGTGTATGTGGAGAGAATGTTTCCTGTGGTGGGAGAGTCGAGGACCAGAGGACGCAGCCTCAGAATAGAGGGGCGTCTTTTAGAATGGGGATGAGGAGGAATTTCTTTAGCCAGAGAGTGGTGAATCTGTGGAATTCTTTGCCTTGGGCAGCTGTGGAGGCCAAGTCTTTATGTTTAATTAAGGCAGAGGTTGATAGATTCTTGATTGGTCAGGCCATGAAGGGATACGGGGAGAAGAAGGCGGGAGGGAAAATGAATCAGCCATGTTGAAATGGCGGAGCAGACTCAATGGGTCGAATACCCTAATTCTGCTCCCATGTCTTATGGTTTTATGGAAACATACTGATTAGTGAATGGCCTGGAAAGAGTGGACATGGAGAGGTTGTTTCCTATACTGGGGGGGGGGGGTGTCGTCTTGGACCCAAGGAAAATACCTCAGAGTAAAAGGATGTCCCTTTAGAACAGAGATGAGGAGGAATTAGCCAGATGGTGAATCTCTGCAATTCATTGCAGCACACAATTACAGAGGCCAAGTCGTTGGTATATTTAAAGCAGTTGACTGGTTCTGCAATAGTAGGGGCAGCAAGGATGTAATTTTGAGGTTTTATAAAGCACTGGTGAGGCCTGACTTGGAGTATTGTGAGCAGTTTTGGGCCTTTTATCTAAGAAAGGTGGTGCTGACATTGGAGAGGGTTCAAAGGAGGTTCACCAGAAAGATTCTAGGATTGAAAGGCTTGTCACATGAAAAGTGTTTGATGGCTCTGGGCCTGTATTCACTAGATTTCAAAAAAATTAGCAGTGACCTCATTGAAACCTTTCAAATGCTGAAAGGTCTCGTTAGAGTGGATGTGGAGGGGATGTTTCCTATGGTGGGAGAGTCCAGGACCAGAGGACACAGCCCCAGAATAGAGGAGCGTCCTTTTAGAATGATGAGGAGGAATTTCTTTAGCTAGAGAGTGGTGAATCTGTGGAATTGGTTGCCACAGGTAGCTGTGGAGGCCAAGTCATTGGTTATATCTAAGGCAAAGATTGATAGATTCTTGATTAGTCAGGATATGAAGGAATATGGGGAGAAGACAGGAGATTAGGGCTGAGAGTGAAATGGATCAGCCATGACGAAATGGTGGAACAGCCTTATATAACCATATAACCATATAACAATTACAGCACGGAAACAGGCCATCTCGGCCCTTCTAGTCCATGCCGAGCGCTTACTCTCACCTAGTCCCACCGACCTGCACTCAGCGCATAACCCCTCATTCCTTTCCTGTCCATATAGCTGTCCAATTTAACTTTAAATGACAACATAGAACCTGCCTCAACCACTTCTGCTGGAAGCTCATTCCACACAGCTACCACTCTCTGAGTAAAGAAGTTCCCCCTCATGTTACCCCTAAACTTTTGCCCTTTAACTCTCAATTCATGTCCTCTTGTTTGAATCTCCCCCACTCTCAATGGAAAAAGCCTATCCACGTCAACTCTATCTATCCCTCTCATAATCTTAAATACCTCCATCAAGTCCCCTCTCAACCTTCTACGTTCCAAAGAATAAAGACCCAACTTGTTCAACCTTTCTCTGTAACTTAGGAGATAAAACCCAGGGTTGATGTGCCAAATGGCCTAATTGTGCTCTATATCTAATGTTCTTATGGCAAAGGTTATGGGGAGAAGAAGGCAGGAGAATGGAGTTGATAGGGAAGCTACGTAAGCCATGATTGAATGGTGGAGTGGACCACATGGACCAAATATCTGCTCCTATATCTCTTGGTCTTATGGTAGTACTGCACTTGGAGTATTGTGTGCAGTCTTCATCATCCTGTTATTAAAGTGGAGATTGATAGTTTTTGATGAGTAAAGCTGTCAAACATTACAATATTCGAGATTGAGGGAGAAGGAAGGAGAATTGGGTTGAGGGGGTTTGTAAATCAGCATGATTTAATGGCCAGGGAGACTCAATGGGCCAAGTGGCCCAAATCTGCTCCTCTGTCCTATGACCTTGTAGCTGGGAGGGTGCTGAGCTTGTAGACCAGATTTTCAGCCACTGCTGTTATCTTAGTCTCAGTCAGATTTGACATGGCACTGTCATTTACCTGTAGTTCTTTGGCCTTCTGTTGACCCTAGGCCGATAAGTGATGGTTTTGGTTTTGTCAGTGGTTACAACATGCAGCCTCATGTTTCCTCTTTTCACACGTCATTTTCAGGGAAAAAAAATGGAAAACCTGTACACAGGATTACAAATCAAACACCAGGAGGGACCCACCAAGTCATGTTGTCTGACCGTAAATCATGTTTGTGAAACGCAGTGACAGAGAGCAGGTGGATCTAAAGTCCTAGTTCAAAAGAAGTTGTAAGATTTGAATAGTACTTAATTAGAATCCAATTTATTATCACTGACTTTAGATGGTTCCTTCAGGTTGTTATCACCGGGGGTGGGAATGGGGACAAGCTCCCACTACCTATTAAATGCTCCCAATGGCGTGTGCCTCAAATAGCCTCTGACAACCAAATCCAGCTCCCGGCCTTCACGTGTGGCTTAGCCACTAAGCCCGGCAGAACCACTTCCACCGACAGGGGAAAGGACAAAGGTGGGTTACTGGCACCTTAAAACCAGCTGCTTCAGGCAGATGGGGCTCATCAGCCGTGGCTGGCAGCTCATCTAGGAGAAGAGAAACTCTGATCTCAGACCTCCGCTGCTTTGCAGCTGTACACACTCATGGGGAGGGCTTCAGGAGTTGACCCCAAGTGAAAAATCCAGAGCTGGAGCCCCGAAGGCAGTCCTATGTCGAGTTCAACGCTGACTGGCAACTCCTGCGATGCTGCTGGTGCCAAACTGTATCGGTCTCTGTTGTTCCTTTGGATTCATCAGATGCGTGAAGCGGGGGAGCCTGCTATACGGGCAACAGCTTTCTCTTCATATTGTACTACCCAGGTATGTGTATAAGACCATAAGACAGAGGAGCAGAATTAGGCCATTCAGCCCATCGAGTCTGTTCCACCATTCCATCATGGCTGATCCCGGATCCCCACTCAACCCCATACCCCTGCCTTCTTGTCATAACCTATGATGCCCGAACGATCAGGAAACTAACAATTTTCGCTTTAAATATACCCACAGTCTTGCCCTCCACAGCTGTCTGTGGCAGAGCATTCCACAGATTCACTGCTCTCTGGCCAAAAAAAGTGCCTGCTTACCTCTGTTTTAAAGGGTCACCCCTCAATTTTGAGGCTGTGCCCTCTAGTTCTGGGCACCCGCACTGTAGGAAACATCCTCTCCACATCCACCCTATCTAGTCCTTTCAACATTCAGTAGGTTTCAATGAGATCCCCATGCATTCTTCTAAATTCCAGTGAGTACAGGCCCAAAGCTACCAAACACCACTCATATGTTAACCCCTTTATTCCCAGAATCATCCTTGTGAACCTCCTCTGGACTCTCTCCAATGAAAACACATCTTTTATGAGAAATGATACCTTTTCTGAAAACTGTTGACTATGCTCCAAGTGTGGCTTGACTAGTGTCTATTCCCCTTGAAATAAATGCCAACATTGCATTTGCCTTCTTTACCACAGGCTCAACCTGCAAATTGAGCTTCTGGGAGTTCTACACAAGGACTCCCAAGTCCCTCTGCACCTCTGATGCTTGAACTTTCTCCCCATTTAGATAGTAGACCACACTATTGTTCTTTTTGCCAAAATGCATTATCATACATTTCCCAACACTGTATTCCATCTACCACTTTTTTGTCCATTCTTCTAATTTGTCTAAATCCTTTTGCAATCGTATTGCTTCCTCAGCACTACCTGCCCCTCCACCTCCCTTCATATTCTCCGCAAACTTTGCCATAAATCTATGAATTCCATTATCTAAATATTTGACAATGTGAAAAGTAGTGGTCCCAACACTGATCTCTGAGAAACACCATTAGTCACTGGCAGCCAACCAGAAAATGCCCCCTTTATTCCCACTCACTGTGTCCTGCCTGTAAGCCATTCCTCTATCCATGCTAGTATCTTTCTTGTAATGCTATGGGATTTTATCAATTTCATGTACGCACCTTATCAAATGCCTTCTGAAAATCCAAGTAAATGACTTCTACTGCTTCTCCTTCGTCCACCCTGCTTGTTACTTCCTCGAAGAATTCTAACAGATTTGTCAGGCAAGATTTGCCTTTACAGAAACCATGCTGACTTTGACTTATTTTATCATTAGTCTCCAAGTACTCCAAAACCTCACCCAACACTTTCCCACCCAATGAGGTTAAGCAAACTGGCCTATAATTTCCTTTCTTTTGCTTTCTTCCCTTCTTAAAGAGTGGAGTGACATTTGCAACTTTCATGTCCTCTGAAACCATGCCAGAATCAAGTGATTCTTGCGAGAACATAACCAATGCATCTGCTATCTCTTCAGCAACCTCTTTCAGAACTCTGGGATGTAGTCCATCTGGTCCATGTGACTTACACAGCTTAATACCTTTGAATTTGCCTAACCCTTTTTCCTTTGTAATAGCAATGGCACTCACACCTGCTCCCTGACACACATGGACCTCTGGCACACTGCTAGTGTCTTCCACAGTGAAGACTGATGCAAAGTGCTTATTAAGTTCATCTGCTATTTTTTTGTCCCCCATTACTACCTCACCAGCATCATTTCCCAGTGGTCCAATATCAACTCTCACCTTTGACTCTTTTACTGCTTTAAATTGTTGGCTAGTTTGCCCTCATATTACATCTTTTCCCTTCTTATGGATCTTGTAGTTGCCTTTTGTTGGATTTTAAAAGCTTCTCAATCATCCAACTTCCCACTCACTTTTGCTACCTTTTATGCCCTTTACTTGGCTTTTATGCAGTCCTTAACTTCCCTTGTCAGCCATGGTTGCCCACCCTTGTCACTTGTGAACTTCTTTGAGAATATTTAGACAGCTAGGGCGAAACATCCATGGTTGACCCTTACTGACGGAGACCTCATTAGGTGATATGAAATTTGTTACAATACAGTGCAAAGACATAAGATTTTGATAAATCAGGAAAATAAGTAAACTGCCAAAAAAGGAAAACAAGGACCATTGAAGGACCATTCAGAAATCAGATAGTTATAGAGTCATGGAGCCTGGCAGATAGAAACAGGCCCTTTGGCCCATCTAGTTTATGCTGAGCTGTTAATCTGTTTGTCCCATTGACCTGTACCTGGACCTTAGCTCTCCATACCCCTCACATCCATGTACTTATCCAAACTTCTCTAAGATGTTGATATCAGACCTGCATCCACCACATCTTCTGACCGATTGTTCCGCACTTGCACCGGCCTCTGAATGAAGAAGTTCTCCTTAAATATTTCAGCTTTCAACCTTAACTTACGGTATGACCTCTAGCCTAGTTTCACCCAACCTCCGGGGAAAAGCCTGTATGCATTTCTCTCTAGATCTCTCATAATTTTGAATTGTTTTTCCTCTCCGCGCCTTGTGGCACTTTGAGCAGCAACCTTGCAATTTCTTTACAATTTTTGTCTGCTTTAATGAGGATGAGTTGCTAGCTTGATGTTCATCCCAGCATGGATGAAAACCGTGCAAGGAGCTGCCTGGATTCGAACCTGCGACCACTCACCTCGAGCTCTGGTGCTGATGCCACTGCACACCTGGCCAGCTATAATTTCAATAATATCTCCACTCATACTCCTATACGCCAAGGAATAAAGTCCTAATCTTTAGATCTTTAGATCTTTCACTGTAGCACACCTGCCAACATCCTTGTAAATGTTCTCTGTACTTTCTCAAGCTTATTGATCCTGTCGTTAGGTGACCAGAAATGCACTCAATATTCCAAAATTGGCCTCACCAAAGTCTTATACAACTTCCATATAACATCCCAACCTCTGTACTCAATACTTTGATTTATGAAGGCCAATGTGCCAAAAGCTCTTGTCACAACCCTATCTCCTTGTGATGCCATTAGAAACCAGAAAAATAAATAAACCATGAAAAAAGTAAGGAATAACAAAGTAGTGTCCAGAGGGGAAGAAACTGTTCCTAAATCATTGATTGTGGGTCTTCAGGCTGCTGTACCTCCTCCATGATGGTCGTATTGAGAAGAGCCAATGAAGGGAAACACAGATGTAATGTTGGTAAAGTAACATCCAGCTTGTACATACATATAATTATGTTAAAGGATGAAATAAATCTGCATTAATTTGACAGGCAAATAGCGTTTTGGTTTTGACCACACCTTGGAGCTCCTTTGATAGTAAACTGGGGTGCAAAACTAGGCTGTACTGTGGAAAATGACTTGTAACCATGGCTGTTTATTTAGAGGTAAGAATGTTGTTTGTTACAGCGCAATTAATAATCATCCCAGAGGAACATAATAACATAAGAAGCAGGAGCATTTGGCCCTTTGAACTTGCCCTGCTGTTAATCGATATCACAGTTAACCTTCTTCCCCAGCTCTATTTTTCCATTAGTATCTCTAGAATGAGAATCACAGTCATAGTCATACTTTATTGATCCCGGGGGAAATTGGTTAAATCAGGTTTATTATCACTGACATACTCTCAGTGGCCACTTCATTAAGTATCTCCTGTACCTAATAAAGTGGCCACTGGGTGTATGTTCACGATCTTCTGCTGCTGTAGCCCATCCACTTCACAATTTGATGTGTTGTGCATTCAGAGATGCTCTTCTGCACTCCACTGTTGCAATGAGTGGTTATTTGAGCTATTGTCCCCTTCTGGTTGGTTAAACCAATCTGGCCATTCTCCTCCGACCTTTCACCCACAGAATTGCTATTCACTGGATGATTTTTGTGGGGGGGTTTTTTGTGCCGTTTTCTGTAAACTCTAGACAATGTTGCATGTGAAAATCCCAGGAGATCAACAGTTTCTGAGATACTCAAACCACTCCATCTGGCACCAACAATCATTCCATGGTCAAAGTCATTTAGGTCACATTTCCTCTCCATTCTGATGTTTGGGTCTGAACAACAACTCAACCTCTTGACCATGTCTGCATGCTTTCATGCAAATTGTTGGCTGATTAGATATTTGCCTTAACGAGCAGGTGTACAGATGTACCTAATAAAGTGGCCACAGAGGTAATGTCATAAAATTTGTTGTTTTCTGGTAGCAGTACAGTGCAAGACATAAAAAACTTACTATTAATGAACTTACAATAAGAAATAAAAGAAGCAAATAATGCAAAATAAAAGGAACAGTGAGGTTGTGATCATGGATTCGGAAATCTGATGGCGGAGGGAAAGACCCACTCTGTGACGGGGAGAAGTACAATCTCTTTACAGACAGCAGTAGGAATCGAACGGCGATCAGTAATCACCGCCGCTGTAAAGTGACTGCGTTAACCCGCTACGCTACAGTGCCACCCCAAAATTCAAAGGGGATGGGCCGGGCAAGTTTTTACACTGAGATCTGTGGGTGCCTGGAACGCACCAACAGTAATGATGATGGAGGCTCTTAGATAGACACAGGACTGTTCAAAAGTCTTGGGCACATATATATATAGCTAGGGTGCCTAAGACTTTTGCACAGTACTGTAGTAATTTTATGTATTGCACTGAAATGCTGCCGCAAAAACAAAACAAATTTCACGACATATGTGAGTGATGATAAACCTGATTCTGGTCTGGGTCTCTATTGTGGACTGAGAGTGGGAAGGAGGCAGGGAGAGGGGAATCATGGTGGGAAAAGGGGAAGGGAGTGGGAAGCACCAGAGAGACATTCTGTAATGATCAATAGACTTGGAATAAAATGACCTTGCCTGGTGTCTCAGGGCTGGGTGTGTCTATACCCACACCACCTTCCCCCAACACCCCCCCCCCGCAGCCCCCTAGGACTCCTCCTCTGCCACTTGTCCCACACCCTTCCCTCACCTTTCCCACCCGCCAGATTTGCTAACCTGCCCTCCGCGCCGTGTTGACGGATACAGTACCATGCAGAAGTCTAAGGCACTTGAGGTATATATATGTGTGCCTGAGACTGTACGTGAAAATGCAGAGAATGGAAGCAAATTGACCATGGGCAGCCAGAAGGGATTTGTTTAATTAGATGTTGTTAACTTAATCAGGTTCTCATAGCATCACGGACCCTTCCTGTGCTATACTGCTCCATATTCTATGATTTTGTTCTATGTAATGACCTAAGCCTTACTCTGAAACTGTGCTGCGCTGACCCTAGAAGTCTCAGGTGGGCCTATTGTACTACTCGCCCCCCGACATTCCTCATCCTCCTCCTGTCCCATGAGGGTCAGAGGGGCCACAGGCTGAAGACCCCCATGCCGGGTTTGAGACCAGGCGGTCATCAGTCTGGCCTGCACTGTCTTGGTTGTGTAGGGGGAAGGGCAATCATCTCAAAGGAGAATCATAGGATTCTGCTCTGCTCTCCATTCCCCATCCTTACCATCCAGTCAGATATTCCCATCCCTCATCATCTCCCATCTGTATCAAGGTTCGAACCTTAACGGGATCTGGTTGCCACTGTAATTGCTGCACCTTCACTAGCCGGCAGGCCATCTCCGTATCTTTGTCTTCTAGCGCTTTGACACAGGTGTGTGCCAGCCAGGTAGTGCCCCTGGCGGTACAGCGTTGGTGCAGCGCCTCCATCTTGTTCTTGAGACTTACTGTCTCCTGCTCTTTCTGTGCGATTGTCTCCTGCTGGTGCTTTACGATGGCTGCCGACAGACAGAAAGCACCCCTCCGGCTTGCCTTAAGGAACCCTACCTTATTGTGTACGGACACAATATGGTGTCCGATTTTCACCCCATGACAGTCCAACTTGCCCAACCAGTCTGCAGGCATCCTGTAGTTTGCCAGTACGTCGGTGAGAATCCCAAATCCCTCACAGTTGTCGGTCCACCCCAGGACTTGGCTGACCTCACACACAGGGTTCTCTCTCTTATTTTTCCTTCTAAAGATACTCAGGGACTGACTCCATATTGATCTGTGGACCCAGGGAACTTCATTGGTGAGCATAGGCATGACAATGGCACTAAAAAAAACTGTAAGGCTCCGTAAAATCCTTAAATTACCACTCAGCCACCCCCCCGCCTCAAATTTTACTCCTGTGGGCAAAAAAGTACGTGTAATTGAATTTGGAGTACAGAAGTTATCGAGGATGGGGAGGGAGGAAATGTATTTATTTCCAGGTGAGTAGGAAGTGTTTGTCCTCTGAGAGGAAGGTGTGAGCAGGCAGCATTAAAATAATGCACAACTTCACGATATACCTCGTTCTGGATCCTGCACCTCATGGTTTCTCTGCACTGCACGTTTTCAGCAGCTTTCATACTTTATCCTGCATTATTCTTGTTTTACCCTATTCTTGCTCAATGCACAGTGTAATGATTTGACCTCTATGAACATTTAATCTGTATAAAAAGAAACACTTTTTCACATAATTTTGGATGGCTTGGAGTTTTACCTTTAGTGTTGACTGCTAATGTAGCCCTATTTACCTCGAGGACTGTACAACTATCAAGTGACTGGATTTCAGAAATGGGTATCTGATAGATAGTGCTTTATATTTCCCTTTCTGTCTCTTATTTCATTTCTTACCATGTGCAGTCACACAAGACAATTTGACCCACTCAGCCTGTCACTGGAATCCTCTATTATACAAAGGACCTGTAACAATCCATGCCCACAACAAACTTTGCCAACAATATATCCTTTAAAATGCAGTGTTTGTAAACCTGTCTGGCCCTCACATGATTTTATCTTTCTCTGTCATATCATCTCTCAAGTCATCAAGTTGGTATCAACAAAGTGAGGAGGGAGTCTCATTGAAACCTATCAACTATCGAAACACCTAAATAGAGTGAATGTGGAGAGGATGTTTCCTATGCTGGGGGAGTCTAAGACCACAGGGCACAGCCTCAGAGTAAAAGGATGTCCCTCCAGACCAGAGACAAGGAGGAATTTCTTTAGCCAGAGGGTGGTGAATCTGTGGAATTCATTGCCATGGGTGGCTGTGGAGGCCAGGTCATTGAGTATATTTAAAGCAGAGGTTGATAGATTCTTCATTAGTAAGGGCGTTAAAGATTATGAAGGAGAAGACAGGAGAATAGGGTTGAGCATCGTGGGCCAAAGGACCTGTATTGTGCTGTAGGTTTCTATGTTTCTAAATCAGACATGATAGAATGGTAGAACAGACGATGGGCCGAATGGTCTAACTCTGCTCCTATGTCTTATGGTCTTATGGCATAGTGGGCAGGGTCTGGAAAGTATCTCTCCCTACCTCCCTTGCTTTAAGGTCACCCTGAGAATCTGGGTGGACAGATCACACGGCATTCCCTTATATGGGAAGCACGAGTGCCTCTTCATGACGCAGAGACTTCTCCCGTGGAACTTTGAGCCATTGTGCAGTATTTGTCACTGTTGGCATAGCAACTGAAGGCAGGCAGCTGACTGCTCTTGTGCTCTGGCAGGAGAATTTGCTAAACGTGTTTTTCTCTTTCCTCATCCACAGAAAACCAATTTCAGATTGAGGGAGACTACAGCCTTCTCTGATACCCCATGCTGAATTCATCATTTTCACATTATCTGCTTTAAAATTGAACGGAAGGGACAGGCGTAGAAGGTTTTTGAAGCCAGATTCTGCAGATGCTGGAAATCTAGAGCAACACACACAAAATGCTGGAGGAACTCAGCAGGTCAGGCAGTCCTGATGACAGGTCTTGGCCCCGAAACATCGACTACTCAATCCTCTCCACAGATGCTGCCTGACCTGCTGAGTTCCTCCAGCGTCTTGTGCATTGCCAGATTCTGGACTATCGTTTCCACCTCTGTGTTACAGTTGAAGTGTGGAGAAAGGTGCAAATAGTTTCGGAGGGAGGCACAGTGGTGTAGTAGTTAGCACAACAGTATTAGAGCCAGAGACCCGGGTTCAATTCCAGCCACGGTTTGTACGGAGTTTGTGCTTAGGTTTCCTCCGGGTGCTCAGGTTTCCTCCTACATTCCAAAGATGGACAGATCAGTAGGTTAATTAGTCACATGGGTATAATGGATTTGTTAGGCCAACTATCTCTAAATAAAAATAAACTCAGATGATGCCATAATTGGATAATCAAGAAAGAATGAACAGGCTGGAGATCTGTGGCTTTAAAAGAGAATGCCTCTGTTGATTTACAAGATATATTTTATAGGCATCCCTTAGTGTCATGAGACCATGGATATGCGCCTTGGAAAGTTTCCAGGGCGCAGGCCTGGGCAAGGTTGTATGGAAGACCGGCAGTTGCCCATGCTGCAAGTCTCCCCTCTCCACGCCACCGATGTTGTCCAAGGGAAGGGCATTAGGGCCCATACAGCTTGGCACCAGTGTCGTCGCAGAGCAATGAAGGTCGCTAGTTCGAGCCTTGGCTGACTTAACCATATATTGTTAAGTGCCTTGCTCAAGGACACAACACGTTGCCTCAGCCAAGGCTCGAACTAGCGACCTTCAAATCACTAGACGAACGCCTTAACCACTTGGCCACGCACCAGATACAAGATAGATAGGGGATGTTTCTGTTAGAAAGGGCAGACTTGATGGGGTGAATGGCCTAATTCTCCTCCTGTGTCTCATGTCTTATGGTCTTAAGAGGGAACCCAAAACTAATTATAAACATTCATTTGGTAAGGAATTCGCAAAGATCTTATGAGTGAACTCATTACTGTTTGGAGAGGAGACGGTGAGCGTAGATGGATTTAGGGAACATTAGGTACGTGCATGGCGGAGATGTAAATCAAACAGTGTGCCACTAGAAAATGACTGAGAAGTGTAGACACCAGAGCTGAGCTTTATTTGTCACATGTACACTGTAACACACAGTGAAATCGTTGTTTTGCATCAACGACCAGCACAGGCTGAGGTTGTGCGGGGGCAACCCGCAGGTGTCACTGTGCTTCCAGCACTCACACAGCATGCCCACAGCTCAGTAATCCTCACCCGTACGTCTTTGGAGTGTGGGAGGAAACCCATGTGGTCATAGGAAAGAATATGCAGCGGCAGGAATCGAACAGCGATCTCACAGTTGGTGTTATAGATCGTTACGCTAGTTGCTATACTACCGTCTGCACGGGCAGATTGGCCTTTGTTGGCGCTATACATTCCACGTATGTCACTGAGACCGGAACAAGGATACCCCTGAGAAGTAAGTGCCAGGGGTAGGGATAATCTTGTTGCAAGGAGATTTACAGCCAGGCACATTGCCTTTATCCAAGGCCTCAGAATCCTAAATTTCTGCCGGCAGTCAGTCATACTTGTTACCACTTCCCCCAGATTTTCAAAGGCAGCCTGTTTCTATACCTGTCTCTGCTTTCCAATGATAAAGGAGGACAGGCCATTTCTCATCCTCAGCCTTAACTCATTGCTAGGACCCTCCCTCCCTACCCCCTCTTGCCCATTCACCGCTTTGGGCTAAATCTGACCTTGTAGCACATTTGGAGTCCTGCTTGACCCAAAGTTTTGAGGAGTTGATGGACTCACAGCTGCTGAAACATTGCCTACTCTCTATCCCTCGCACAGCCCTATCGAGGGCTGAAATCCTTGTCCATGCTGTGCTGGAATACAGGGACCTGGGATTTCTGTTCAAGTTCAAGTTTATTGTCATTCAACCATACACATGTATACACTTAAACAAAACATCGTCTCTCTGGGGCCAAGTTGCAATACACAGTACATATAGTCACACATCAGCACATATACTTACAATCTATCACATACAGTCACAAAATAAAACTAGCACAATTTTATATAAAACAGCTGCAATAAAAGATGAAAAATCCATTAAGTTGAAGAATCCATAATGCCCTGAAAGTGGTGTCACAGGTAAATAGAGTCATAAAGCAAACTTGACACATTGACCTTCATAAATCAAACCACTGAGTTGGGATGTCGAATTTGTTTAAGACTTTGGGGAGGCCTTGTTTGGAGTATTGTGAGCATTTCTGGTTGCCTACCAACAGGAAAGATATCAATAAGATTAAAAGAGTACAGAGAAAATTTACAAAGATTTACCAGGACTTCAGGATCTGAATTATAGGGAAAGGCTGGATAGGATAGAACTTTATTCCCCGGAGCGTTAGAGGATGAGAAGAGATATGATAGATGTATACAAAACTATGAGGGCTGTAGATAGGATAAATGCAAACTGGCTTTTTCCACTGAGATCGGGTGAGAATACTGTATACTTTATTGTCGCCAAACAATTGATACTAGGACGTACAATCATCATAGCGATACTTGATTCTGCGCTGGAATAGAATTCAAGGTCATGGATTAAGAGTGAAAGGTAAAATGTTTAAGGGGAACATGATGGGGGAGCTCCTTCACTCAGAGAGTCGTGCTGTTGAAGTAACTGTCATTGCCGACACTAAAATAACTGAGCCCAGAACACACACAATCTTATGACTCAACCATTCATTTTATTTTACCATGCACAAGATTTTCTCCCCATAATTTTTGACGCCCTTATCTATCAGCATCTAAATACACCCAAAGACTTGGCCTCCACAGCCATTTCCGGCAATGAATCCCTCAGATTCACCAGCCTCTGGCCAAGGAAATTCCTCCTCATCTTTGTTTTAAAGATTTGCCTTTGTATTCTGAGGCTGTGCCCCTTGCTCCTAGACTCCCCCAGCACTGGAAACAGCCTCTCCACATCCACTCTATCTAGGCTTCTCAATATTCAGTAGCTCTCAATAAGAATCTCTCATCATTTTTCTAAGCTCCAGTAGTACAGACTCAAAGCCAACAAACGCTCCTCAATAAATCTGTGCTTTCATACCCTGCATTGCTCTTGTGAACCTATTCTGCGCCCTCTCCAATGCCAATACTGTATCTTTCTTAGATACTGGGCTCCAAACTGTTCACAATGTTTGTCGACGGTACAGGTTGAAAACTTGTCCTGACGCAGGAATTTGTTTTGAAATATGGGCAGTTCTTTTTAAGTCCTGACGAAGGGTCTCAGCCTGAAACGTTGACTGTACCTCTTCCTAGAGATGCTGCCTGGCCTGCTGCGTTCACCAGCAACTTTGATGTGTGTTGCTTCAATTCCTTTCCTCGTTCAGACGCTGCTTGACCCCCTGAGTTCTTCCAGCAGATTGTTTGTTGCTCCGGATTCCAGCACCTGCAGTCCCCTGTGTATCCTCTGATTGTAGATTTGAACCTTCCTTGGCCTTCTTCATGAGTCTTCAGGAAGTCCCTGGATAAAATCTTTTCATTTTTTTGTAGCAGGAAAAACATTTCCGGTGTTATTAAAGTTTTACAGTGAGCTCTGCGATCAGACAATAGATTAGTTGATAAAATAGTTTTTAAAGACCCTCAAAGGAGGAGAGATGGGGAGCAAATGGAAAGATTTAAGGAGGGAATACCAGCCCTCCTGGCTCTGACAGATGAAGGTACGGTGATCATAGATGGGGCCGTGGGTTTGCAACTGCACAGAGTTGGAGGAGCAGAGATAATTGGAAAACTGTAAACGCAAGAGATACTGCAGCTGCTGGAAATCAAGAGTAACATACAGAAAATGTTGAAGGAACTCAGCATGTCAGGCAGCATTTATGGAGGGAATAAACAGACAACGTTTCTGATTAAAGGTCTCGGCCTGAAGTATCAATACTTTATTCCAGTCCATAGTAGCTGTCTGACCTATTGAGTTACTCCAGCATTTTGTGTGTGGCATCTATTACATTTGGTGCTCTCAATGCGGCCTTCTGTACATTGGTGAATTGGGAGACCACTTCATCGAGTACCTCCGCTCAATTCGCCAAAAGTGGGATTTCCCAGTGGCCAAACATTTTAATCCCATTCCCATTCCCATTCCTGTCCTGATATGTCAGTCCATGGCTTCCTCTTGTGTCACGACAGAGCCACCCTCAGAGTAGAGGAGCCATACATTATGTTCTGTTTGGGTAGCCTCCAAACTGATGGCGTAAATATCAATTTCTCCTTCCAGTAAAAAGAAATTCCCTCCCCCTCCCCTCTTCTTCAATTCCCCACTCTGGCCTCTTACTTCCCCTCACCTGCCTATCACCTCCCTGTGGGTCCCCTCTTCCCTCCCTTTCTCTATGCTCCACTCTCCTCTTCTGTCAGATTCCTTCCTCTCCAGCCCTTTACCTTTCTCACTCACCTGGTTCCACCTATCACCTTCTGGCTCTCCTCCTCCCCCCCCCCCCCACCTTTTCATTCTGACATCTTCCCTCTTCCTTTCCAGTCCTCATGAACGATCTTGGCCCAGAACGGCAATTATTCATTCATTTCCATAGATGCTACCTGACCTGCTGAGTTCCTCCAGCATTTTATCTGTGTTACTTTATACCAGAGAACTGCATGGCTGGAAGAGGTTACAAGGAATGGAATGATTAGAATAAGAATGCTATAACTGAGGTATTGCCAGACCAGGAATCAATACCATTTGGCAGACTCTTTGCTCCTCTCAAAGTCTCACCTCCCACTTGCCTCTCTCTAAAACATTGAATGACCTTCTCCTGAAATTTCTTTCAGCAGGCATGGGAATTCAGGTTGCAAAATATGCTGATCTTTCTGTGAGCCTACGGAAATCACAGTTTAATTTTTGGCGACATATCTACTGGTGACTTGAAGCATCTTAAACTTTTGACTCATTTTAACATCCCTAGCAGGCAGATGTTAAAATTACTCTTGAAGTGCCTGGAGTTTCTTCAGTCAGAGAGTGGTGAGAGTGTGGGATGTGCTGCTGGCAGAAGTGGTGAATGTAGGTTCAATTTTAATATTTATGAGCGCTTTGGATAGGAGGGGTGTGGGGGCAATGGTCCATGGGATTAAAAAGATTAACAGTTCAGCATTGACTGGATGGGGCAAAGGGCCTGTTTCTGTGCCTGAAGAACTCTACGACTCTATGTGTTCAGAATTCAGATCCAAGTCATTGCCAACTCACTCACTGAAGCAAAAGGAGTCTCGTTTAACAACGGCAAAAACAAAGGCCCTCTTTATTTTTGTTTGAAATTTCAAAAATTAAACTTTGTTCATAAAAACAGGATATACAAGCTTGGACATCTTCAATAGGTGATGCCTCTAGAAAGCAGCATCCATCACTGAGGGCCCCTGTCACCCAGGACATGCCTCGTCTCATTACCTCCATCAGCGAGGGTGCAGGAGCCTGAAGACTGAACACTACCTCACATTTTGTTCTTTTGCAATACCTACTGCATTTATTTTTATGTATATTTCTGATTGTATTTTTATGTCTTGTGTTGTACTCCTGACACAAACCAATAAATTTCATGACAAATATCAGTGATAATAAACTTGATTTTGATTCTGACAAAATAAACATTCATGGTTCATCGGGAAGTCACGGGAGCAACACTGAAGCTGGTGATAAAGACTGAAGTCTTTATTTGTCACAAGCTGGCTGGAGACTCTCCCAGTAGAGGCTCACA
This sequence comes from Mobula hypostoma, assembly GCF_963921235.1. Lineage (NCBI taxonomy): Eukaryota > Metazoa > Chordata > Chondrichthyes > Myliobatiformes > Myliobatidae > Mobula > Mobula hypostoma. Next base: position 117,557,198 of record NC_086106.1, on the reverse strand, counting down.
AACCAAAAGATATTTCAGATTTTTATACCCTTAAGATCAAAGGCAATAGCAAGTGATTCAGACAAGAGAAAATCTGCCGGAGATTCAATACAATTTCAATCATTACAATGACATTGTTTACTCCAATAGTTTGAGTTGACAAATGGTGCCTTTAGATGCATAGTGGAAACATATTGTAATTGATAAGAGACCTCTGAGGATCCAAATGCCTTTGGAAGAAAGTAATTTGCAAAGATACTCTAAAATCTCCTGACACCAGGGAGCCAGACTCCCAAAATTAATGTTGTCAGGGCCGTCTCTGAGTACACAACTGTGGTAAATACACAAAAAACAATCAATTGCCTATACCTGTGACCATTTCGATGTGCTAAGTGACAACATTCGTCTGGTCTGTCGGCTTGAACTCAGTCACAATGATGCAAATAACTTAGCCACATTGCTTGGTTTGATGCAATCCAATAAATACAAACCCACATTTTAACTATTGGCTCTTGCATATTCAATCTCTTGGCCTGTGCTTTTAACTTCAGTTTACTGCTTGCAATTTACAAAAATGCTGAAGGGTAATTGCAAGCTTCCTGAATTTATTTACATTAGGAACTGATAAGAACTGAAACCTGGCTCCTGTTTGAATTAATATCTCTGTACTCACATAACGGCAGAATACTCCCCAACAGTAGTGTTAGTACATTCTATGAACAATGTCCACTGACAATCTGCCCCTGCTGTCCACTGCCAATATCATTACTAAAGGTCCACATTGAGATCCTGGACTGCATCCCATCTCTCATGTTCCCCGAGTGCCAATGTAGCAGAGCGGTTAGTGTAACAACTTATAGCGCCAGCGATCAGAAGATCAGAGTTCAATTGCAGGCACTGTGTGCAAGGAGCTCGCACGTTCTACCCGTGATGGTGTGGGTTTCCTCCGGGAGCTCTGGTTTCCCGCTACATTCCAAAAAAAACATATGTATCAGGGTTAGTAAGTTGAGACCATGCTATGTTGACACCGGGGCATGGTGACTCTGGTGGACTGCCCACAACAAATCCTCAGGCTGTGTTGGTCACTGATACAAACGACAAATTTCACTGTATGATTTGATGTACATATGACAAATAAAGCTAATATTCAACATTATCTTCAAGGACCAAGGATCAACTTTATTCACCATATATACATGGATTCTGGTTAATTTGGACACATTGGGACCAGTACATTTTGGCTCAATTAAGCGGCTGCCCAATTATCCAAAATTTCATGGAAATTGTTAAAAACAAGGTACTAAAAGGACAAACTACCATTTAACTGAGTAACAAACGATGTATTTAAATGAAATACAGAACACATTAGAAAGCTCCAATGCTATAAAACTGTGTATTACCAATGCCAAAGAAGAATAATGTGAGCTGCCTTAACGACTATCACCCGGTAGCACTCACGTCGACAGTGATGAAATGCTTTGAGAGGTTGGTCATGACTGGACTGAACTCCTGCCTCAGCAAGGACCTGGACCCATTGCAATTTGCCTATCACCACAATAGGTCAATGGCAGACGCAATCTCCATGGCTCTTCACACAGCCTTAGACCACCTAGACAACACAAACACCTATGTCAGGATGCTGTTCATCAACTATAGCTCAGCATTTAATACCATCATTCCCACAATCCTGATTGAGAAGTTGCAGAACCTGGGCCTCTGTACCTCCCTCTGCAATTGGATCCTCGACTTCCTAACCGGAAGACCACAGTCTGTGCGGATTGGTGATAACATCTCCTCTTCGCTGACGATCAACACTTGCGCACCTCAGGGGTGTGTGCTTAGCCCACTGCTCTATTCTCTGTGTACACATGACTGTGTGGCTAGGCATAGCTCAAATACCATCTATAAATTTGCTGATGATACAACCACTGTTGGTAGAATCTCAGGTGGTGACGAGAGGGTGTACAGGAGTGAGATATGCCAACTAGTGGAGTGGTGCCACAGCAACAACCTGGCACTCAACGTCAGTAAGACGAAAGAGCTGATTGTGGACTTCAGGAAGGTTAAGATGAAAAAACACATACCAATCCTCATAGAGGGATCAGAAGTAGAGAGAGTGAGCAGTTTCAAGTTCCTGGGTGTCAAGATCTCTGAGGATCTAACCTGGTCCCAACATATCGATGTAGTTATAAAGAAGGCAAGACAGCGGCCAAACTTTATTAGAAGTTTGAGCAGATTTCGTTTGATACCTAAAACTCTCAAAAACTTCCATATATGTACCATGGAGAGCATCCTGACAGGCTGCATCACTGTCTGATATGGGGAGTGGGCTACTGCGCAGGAACGAAAGAAGCTACAGAAAGTTGTAATATTAGTCAGCTCCATCTTGGGTACTAGCCTCCATAATATCCAAGACATCTTCAAGGAGCGGTGTCTCAGAAAGGCAGTGTCCATTATTTCACTGTTCTTTTCACTGTCCCTTTTCTCACTGTTACCATCAGGTAGGAGGTACAGGAGCCTGAAGGCACACACTCAGCGATTCAGGAACAGCTTCTTCCCCTCTGCCATCCGATTCCTGAATGGATATTGAACCCATGAACACTACCTGAATTTTTTTTATTATTTCTGTTTTTGCACTATTTGTAATTTAACTATTTAATATACAAATATATACTTACTGTAATTAATGTACTTTTTTTTCTCTCTGTATAATCATCTATTGATTTGTACTGCTGTCACTAAGTTAACAAATTTCACTACATATGCCGATGATATTAAACCTGATTCTGATTCTGATACATCGATAGCTAGGGTGCCTCAGATCTTTGCAAAATATTGTATCAGTGACAAAAATCACTATTTTTGAAGACAGACGCACAAAACTGATGATATTTCTGAACTGTTCATTCTAAGCATGGTGCAGTGTCTAGTGACCACACAATTCACACAACTGACGCTAGTTAGAAACTGCTTGGCAACTGTCTGCTGTCCCAATTAAGTGGAATAGTGTCCCAAATAAACAAAAGGAATTCTGGCTATTTTCTCAATTAGTATTTGCTCTTTAAGAGTTGTCCCAAGTAAGCAGCTGTCCTGATTAACCTATGGACATCCGCTGTACATGTACTAGGGATTTGCCGTGGTGTGTTGGTGTGACATGCACCAAAAACCAACAATATTCAACAATTATAAAGAATAAATAATATAAAAAATAAAGTTAGATATCAAAGGACAGATTATATAATAAAATGTTCATAAATAAATACATACCAGTATGTATTTAGAATACAAACTGCATTAGAATAAATGGTTTAAAGTGTTTACAGTGCGGTGAGGTGACCGGGTTATTTGATAAAGGGTGTGGAGAGGGCCAACTAGAATGGTTGATCAGATAAACTTTTGGGGGTTAGAATCTGTTAAGATGGTGCAAGGTTTTTATTTTAATAGCCTTATAGCACTTTCCAAAAGGGAGCTTTTGGAAAAGGCAGTTTGCAGGGCGGGTAGTCCTGGACACACACAATTCCTGTAATGATGGCAGAATGCAGCCAATGACCTTTTCAGCCCACCTGACAGTACGCTATAGTTTTATGGTTGTCGGGTAAAAATTGTTCCTGAACCTGGTGGTGTGGGACCCAAGGCTCCTGTGCAGCACTGAGAAGAGAGTTGGTTTGGTTGATGGGGGTTCTCGATGATGGATGTTGCTTCCTTGTGGCAGTGTTGCTTGTAAATAGCCCCGGCAGTAACCCACTCTGTCCGCCAAAAGCGGAACATCCCGGTGGCCAAACATTTTAATTCCCACTCCCATTCCCATTCCAACATGTCAGTCCACGGCCTCCTCTTGTGCCATGATGAGGCCACCCTCAGGGTGGGGGAGCAACCCTGGGCAGCCTCCAACCTGATGACATGAATATCGATTTCATCTTACGGTAAAAAAAATCCCTCCCACACCCCCCTTCTTCTATTCCCCAATCTGACCTCTTACCTCCTCTCACCTGCCTATCACCTCCCCCTGGGTCCCCTCCTCTTTGCCTTTCTCCTCTCCTATCAGATTCCGTCCTCTCCAGCCCTTTATCTTTCCTACCCACCTGGCTTCACCCATCACCTTCCAGCTATTCTCCTTCCCCTCTGCCCACCTTTTTATTCTAGCATCTCTCTCCTTCCTTTTCAGTCCTTGGCCCAAAACGTTGACTGTTTGTTCATTTCCATAGTTGCTTCCTGACCTGCTGGGTTCCTCCAGCAGTTTCATAGTCATAGTCATATTTTATTGATCCCGAGGGAAATTGATTTTCGTTACAGTTGCCCCAACCAAGAATAGAGTATAAATATAGCAATATAAAACCATAAATAGTTAAGTAGTAATATGTAAATTATGCCAGGAGATAAGTCCAGGACCAGCCTATTGGCTCAGGGTGTCTGACCCTCCAAGGGAGGAGTTATATATATGTGTGTGTTGCTCTGGATTTCCAGCATCTCAAGTCAAGTTAATTATCATTTAACTACATACATGTATATAATGTGTATAATGTATATAGAAATGAGACAATGTTTCTCTGAACCAGGGTGTAAAGCACATAACACGCAATAATTTATGAAGGTCGGGATAAAGTCTATAGATAAATCACACATAAATAACAAACTAAAGCCATTACTATTAAATATTGTAAGGTACAGAACGGATTAACCAGTGACACTTTGAATACAATGTGGCAGGGAGCTCAGAAGCCTAATGGACTGGGAGAAGAAACTGTTTCTCACCCTGACCGTTCTTGTTTTTATGCATGGTAGTCTCCTGCCTGATGGTAGAAAGTCAAAGCGAATGCTGAATGGATGGGTGGAATCCCTGACAATAGCACTCCTGATAAATGTCCCCGATGGACGGTAGGGAGACCCCTATGATCCTCCCAGCTGTCCTCACAGTCCTTTGTGGGGACTTCTGGTCCGATACTCGGTTGCTCCCATACTGGATGGAGATGCAACTTGTCGGGGGACTCTCAGTGGTGCTCCTGTAAAACATTGTTAACATTGGGGGTGGAGGGACCTCGCTTGCCTCAGTCTTAGGAAGTGGAGGTGCTGCTTTGCCTTCTTGTTCTGGGAGGTGATGTGAAGGGAACAGGTCAGGTCACCCGTGTTGGGAACTTCCAGGACTTTTGTGCATTTAACTCTCTCGACAGAGGAGACATGCATTCACAGAGTATCTCGTATTTATAACCCAAGTTACATTCACTGAGTATCTCGTATTTATAACCCAAGTTATATTTGGCCTGCTCCAGTGAGGGCACCAAGTCACCGGAATGCCCAGCAGGAGGCTACCAAAAGAGCTAATCTGCTCTCAGCTCCATTGCCAAGACAGCGGTAACGCCGTGGGCACACTGGGAGAGCTTTGCAGTAGCACCAGTTCTCTACAGAACAAGCATCTGCACTGTCTCTTCATAATTGCGGGAGACTTTAACCAGGTTATTTATTGAGTTATATTTTTGTTCTTTTTCAATCTGATCTTGATACATTGTGTTTCTTTACATGCTGGATCTGGAGAGACAATTGTTTTGTTCTCATTACTCTCATGTATCGAAGTATGGCAATAAATAATCTTGAACTTGAATCTTATGAAAACTGGTTAAGGGGTATAAAGGAAGGAGGCAAAGGAGCCTCAGGACCCACACCACCAGGTTCAGGACCAGTTATTACCCCTTAACCATCAGGAAGGAGGTACAGGAGCCTCAGGACCCACACCACCAGGTTTAGGAACAGCTGTTACCCCTCAGCCATCAGGCTCTTGAACCAGTGGTGGTAACTTCACTCAACTTCACCTGTCCCATCACTGAACTGTTTCCACAACCTATGGATTCACTTTCAGGGACTCTTCATCTCATGTTCTCGCTATTTATTGATTATTTATTTATGATTATTATTATTTCTTTTTTTGTATTTGCAAAGTTTGCCTGTCTTTTGCAGACTGGTTGAACGCCCAATTTGGTGCGGTCTACCTTGATTCTGTTATGGTGATTATTTTGTCAGGCTCCTTGCACACTTTCCATGCATACTGGGTTCAAAGTTCAACATTCAAAGTAAAATGTATTATCAGAGTACGTACATATCAGCACTTACAACTCTGAGGTGGCATACTTCCTGCGAGCATCGAGCTCACAACTCGGTCTCATACAAACAGACAAAATGCTAAAGAAGGGCCAAGGTTGATGCCCAAAGTACCACAAGGTGCAGGCAGGAATAATGTAACATTCTACCATGGATTTATTGAGTACGAAAATTAATCTCATGGTGACATATATGTAAAATGATAATAAATTGAATTTGAACTCTTTTTTTTCTTTGTTTTTTTTCTTTCCACTGAATCTTGTGTGAAAAAGATTTTAAAAAATTCACAGATGTAGTGAATTTTCAGTGGTATATTAATAAAAAGTTAACTGTAAATTCATCCTCACTAAGCAACTCAATTTAACTGTGGAATATTTTATTTATTTAGAGAGATACAGAGCAGAATAGGTACTTCAGACTCTTCGAGCTGTGCTGCCCCCACAATCCCTGACAATCCTGATTTACCCATAAGACCATAAGACAAAGGAGCAGAAATCAGCCATTCGGCCCATCGAGTCTGCTCCGCCAGCCTAATCACAGGACAATTAACCTACCCGGTAGGCCTTTGGACTGTGGGAGGAAACCAGAGCACCCAGAGGAAACCCGTGCATTCCATGGGGGGCAAGTATGGAGACTCTTTAAAGAGGACACTGGGATTGAACTCTGAATTCCAACACCCTGAGCTGTAGTAACGTTGTACTAACCGCTTACGGTACCGTGGCGTCTACAGAATGTTTATATGGATCAGTACAGTTTACAGGAACATAAATACAGGAAATAAGAAATATTGCAACACACATCAAAGTTGCTGGTGAACGCCACAGGCCAGGCAGCATCTCTAGGAAGAGGTGCAGTCGACGTTTCAGGCCGAGACCCTTCGTCAGGACTAACTGAAGGAAGAGTGAGTAAGGGATTTGAAAGTTGGAGGGGGAGGGGGAGATGCAAAATGACAGGAGAAGACAGGAGGGGGAGGGATAGAGCCGAGAGCTGGACAGATGATAGGCAGAAGGGGATACGAGAGGATCATGGGACAGGAGGTCCAGGAAGAAAGACAAGGGGGGGGATGACCCAGAGGATGGGCAAGGGGTATATTCAGAGGGACAGATGTTTGATGTGTGTTGCTTGAATTTCCAGCATCTGCAGAATTCCTCGTGTTTGCGAATAAGAAATATTGAACATGTTTCTATTGCTGGGGACTGTGTGCTTTACACCAGTCATTCGGTGAAAAGGTACCTGTAACCTTTGAGATGATATTGCAGTTAGTCATTGTGCCAAAGGCTTCCTCCGTGCATCGTTGCTGCCTACCAGTGGCCGTCCCCCTGTACTGCAGCTCTCACTTCCTACTGTGCATCTTTGCTGCCCACCAGTGGCCATCCCCCTGTACTGCAGCTCTCACTTCCTACTGTGCATCTTTGCTGCCCACCAGTGGCCACCCCCCTGTACTGCAACTCTCACTTCCTACTGTGCATCTTTGCTGCCCACCAGTGGCCGTCCCCCTGTACTGCAGCTCTCACTTCCTACTGTGCATCTTTGCTGCCCACCAGTGGCCACCCCCCTGTACTGCAGCTCTCACTTCCTTTCCTATGGGATCATTATCAGCAGAAATATGGACACCTGGAAATGCGCCTCACTTCCCTCCAGGCAGTGTCTTTCAGCCTAAGCCCCATGGGGCCTGGCTGTATTTCCTCGATTCACATCAGGACAGATGTCTACTCTGACAGGATGTCCTGCTTTAGGGGCGGGCTGACCTATTAGAGTCACAGAAACAGACCCTTTCGTCAATCTAGTCCTGCCAAACCATTATTCTGCCTAGTCCCATTGACCCGCACCTGGACCATAGCCCCCCATACCTCTCCCATCCAATGTACTTATCAAAACTTCTCTCAAAAGTTGCAGTTGAACCCACATCCACCACTTCAGCTGACAGCTCATTCCACACTCTCACCACCCTCTGAGTGAAGAAGCTCCCCTTAAGATTTTTTTGCTTTCACCCTTAACCTATGACCTCTATTTCTAGTTTCACCCAAACTCAGTGGAAAAAGGCTGCTTGTTTTTACCCTCTCTAGTATCATCGTAATTTTGTATACAGTACCTCTATTAAATCTCCCCATTCTCCTGCACTTCTAACCTACCCAACTTTTCCCTGTAACTCAAGTCTTTGAGCCCCGGCAACATCCTTGTAAATTTTCTCAGTCCTCTTTCAATCTTATTTAATTTTTTCCTGTAGGTAGGTGACCAAAACTGCACACAATATTCAAAATTTTGCCTCACTGACATCTTATGTAACTTCAACATAACGTCCCTCGGGGTGCAGGAGCAACACCTCATATTCCACCTGGGTACCCCCCAGCTGGGAGGCATGAATATCAATTTTTCCTTCCGATAAACAAACTCCCCCCCCCGCCTTTCCTTTATTCCCCTCTCTGACCTTCTGAGTTGAGTTGAATTTACTTTATTTCTTACATCCTTCATATACATGAGGAGTAAAAATCTTTGTTATGTCTCCATCTAAACGTGCAATGTGCAATTTATAGTAATTTATAATACATAGAACAATCAGTGTAACATAGAAATACACTCAGATCAGCGTGAGTTAATCAGCCTGATGGCCTGGTGGAAGAAGCTGTCCCGGAGCCTGTTGGTCCTGGCTTTAATGCTGTGGTACCGTTTCCCAGATGGTAGCGGCTGGAGTAGATTGTGTTTGGGGTGACTTGGGTCCCCAATGACCCTTTGGGCCCTTTTTACACACCTGTCTTTGTAAATGTCTTGAATCAAGGGAAGTTCACAACTACAGATGCACTGGGCTGTCCGCACCACTCTCTGTAGCGCCCTGCAATTGAGGGAGGTACAATTCCCATACCAGGCAGTGATGCAGCCAGTCAGGATGCTCTCGATTTGGGGGCCCATACCAAACTTCCTCAACTATCTAAGGTGAAAGAGGCACTGTTGTCCCTTTTTCACCACACAGCTGGTGTGTACAGACCACGTGAGGTCCTCAGTGATGTGGATGCTGAGGAACTTAAAGCGGTTTACCCTCCCAACCCCAGATCCATTGATGTCAATAGAGATTAGCCTGTCTCCATTCCTCCTGTAATCCACAACCAGCTCCTTTGTTTTTGCGACATTGAGGGAGAGATTGTTTTCTTGACACCACTGTGTCGGGGAGATGATTTCTTCCCTGTAGGTCACCTCGATATTGTTTAAGATTAGGCCAATCAATGTCGTGTCGTCAGCAAATTTAGAGCTGTGGGTGGTGACACAGTCATGGGTATACAAGGAGTAAAGGAGGGGACTTAGTATACAGCCCTGAGGGACTTCTGTGTTGAGAGTCAGAGGGGTGGAGGTGAGAGAGCCCACTCTTACCACCTGTCGATGAACTGACGTTCAGGATCCAGCTGCACAAGGAAGGGTCAAGGCCAAGGTCTCTGTTTCCTGTCGAGCCTGGATGGAATTATTGTGTTGAATGCTGAACCGTAGTCCAAGAACAACATTGTCACATTACTGCTTCTCATCTGCCAGGCTATTAGGCTCCTGAACTCCCTGCCACCTTGTATTCAAAGTGTTACTGCTTAATCTGTTCCATATCTTACAATATTTAATATTAATGCTCTTCAGTTTGTTAATTATGTGTGATTCATCTGTAGACTTTATCCTTACTTTCATAAGTTATTGTGTGTTTTACACCCTGGTTTGGAGACATGTTGTCTCGTTTCTATATATATTATACGGTTATATACATGTATATAGTTAGATGACAATAAATTTGACTTCATTACTTCCCATGGGTCTCCTCCTCATTCTCTTTCTCCTAGGGTCTTCTCCAGCCCCTGATCTTTCCCACCCACACTGCTTCACCTACCTCCTTCTATCTATCCTACTTCTCCTCCTCCCACCTTTTTACTCTGGCATCTTCCCCCTCCCTTCTCAGTCCTGAAGAAGGGCCTTGGCCCGAAACGTCGACTGTTTATTCATCTCCATAGATGCTGCCTGACCTGCCGAGTCCCTCCAGCATTTTGTGTGTGTTGCTCTGGATTTCCAGCATCAGCAGATTTCCTCGTGTTGGCAGAGACCGATACAGTTTGGTTGCAGAGGTGTTGCAGGAGTTGCCGGTCAGCATTGAACTCAGTGTAGGACTGCCTTAGGGACTCCAGCTCCAGATTTTTCCCTCGGGGTTTGCTCCCGAAGCCTTCCCCATGAGTGAATATAGCCGCAAGGCCGCGGAGGTTTGAGATCAGAGTTTTCCTTCTCCTAGATGAGCTGCCAACCACGGCTGATGAGCCCCACCTGCCTGAAGTGACTGGTTTAAAGGCACCAGTAGAAACGGTTCCACGGGGCTTAGTGGCTAAGCCACACATGAAGGCCAGGAGCTGGACTTGGTTGTCAGAGGCTATTTGAGGCACACACCATTGGGAGCATTTAATAGGCAGTGTGAGCTTGTCCCCATTCCCACCCCTGGCCATATCAACCTTAAGAAACCAGGGAGACACTAGGTTACAAAAGAATCAACAGGGAAATGCGATAAAAAACTTGCATGCACTTGAGGGGCAAACAATTTCCTTCTATATTATGGTAAGAGGAATGGTGCACACCACGTAACTGAGATGGGAGCAGTCGCAGTTCGGTCAGTGTACCAGGAATCCTGAGGTTTACAGTCTAGTGTCTTGAATACAAATCCCACCGTCACAGCTATAGAATTTAACTTTTTTTTAGATTATGAGGACACGCAGTCCTCTTTTATTATCATTTAGTAATGCATGCATTAAGAAATGATACAATATTCCTCCAGTGTGATATCACAGAAACACAGGACAGACCAAGACTGAAAAGCTAACAAAAACCACATAATTATAACATATAGTTACAACAGTGCAACAATACCATAACTTGATGAAGAACAGGCCATGGGCACAGTAAAAAAGTTCAAAGTCTCTCAAAAGTCCCACATCTCACGCAGACGGGAGAAGGAAGAAAACTCTCCCTGCTGTGTCCAACCACAGTCGGACTCTGAGTCATCCGAAAACTTCGAGCCTCCGATCAGCCCTCTGACACCGAGTACTGAGCACCATCTCTGCCGAACGCTTCGACCTCAGCCTCGGTCACGAGCAGCAGGCAAAGCCGGGGATTTTGGGGCCTTCCCTCCGGGGATTCTCGATCGCACAGTAGCAGCAGCAGCGAACCGGGCATTTCAGAAATTTCTCCAGATGTTCCTCTGTGCCTTCTCACGTCTGTCTCCATCAAATCAGAATTGTGCACGGCGTCCTACTTACAAATACTGATATCATTTCACTGGAGAGCTGCGCGGGCTGCGTCACATCACCATCTTCTCCTCCCGCCCCAGAACTTCAGTTAATAATCTGGAATTGCAAACAATTTCAAGTGTAATTGTCATTCAACCATACATGAATATCCATGAATACAGTCAAACGAGACAGTGATACTCTGGGGCCAAGGTGCAGCACGTAGTACAAACAGTCGCATACAGAACAAGGCACATATAGCACACATAAGATAGCAAGCACATGTAAGATACAGTCACATGAAAACTATGTAGTCTAAGACTCTGAGACTATGAATATTGCAGAAGTCTGCAGCCCACCATGATACAGCTTGTCTTCTGCCGAGTGAACACTAGGGGGCAGCACTGACTCCAGTTTGGATACCGTTTCACAGTCCCTCAGGTGGAGCGTACCGACCCTGATACCTCTCCTGAACGGCCGTAAACAGGCAACATCGCGCATGAGCTCCTGCCGTCCACCAATAAATCAGCCAATCAGACTTACAGCATTCCACATTAACAATGTCCAACAGGGTCTTGTGATCACAAGAAAAGCAAGTAAGATGATCACTCGCTGTTAATCTGCACACCGCCTCCGCGCACCGATTCCTCTGACACCCCTCTAACGCAGGCAGCGGTACGAGCCGCATCAAGTCCATCTCCGTCAGTTTCTCCGCCAACGAGCAATCAAAAAATAAACGTTTAAATAGGACAATAACACCTTTGGTTGACCCCGTAAAAGCCACTGGAAGAATTTGCTCATATGTTACTGCAAAAAGATTTGAATTTTGGTTTAAAACCCTGTCTGGTTAACTATTGCAAGTCTGTCATTCCCAAGAATTAGGAAAGCAACTCCAAAATACCGCCACCACCCATAAAGTCATGGTCAACTTTCCAATTCAGTCGCTGTTTAAAGTCAAGGCCCTTCACCTGGATGGTTGGGATGAGGGTCTCAACCTGAAATGTTAACTGTTCGTTTCCCTTTTACCAGATCCACAGAGGTACCCAATGTAGATCCCCTCGAGGGACCACCTTGTCAAGCACCTTCTCTCTGTCTACCACAAAAGATGGGATTCCCCCATGACCACCCATTTCAAGTCAAATTCCCATTACATTCTGACATGTTGGTCTACTGCCATGATGAGGTCATACTCGGGTTGGAGAAGCAACACCTCAGATTCCATCTGGGTGGCCTCTAGCCGTGGATATCAATTTCTCTAACTTCCAGTAATTTCTCCTCCCTCCCACTTCTCTCTTTTTCCATTCCCCATTCTGTTTATCCTCTCTTCTCCTCACCTCTCCACCACCTCCCTCCCGTGCCCTTCCTCCTTCCCTTTCTCAAATGATCCACGCTCTCCTCCCATCAGATTCCTTCTTCTTCAGCCTTTTACCTTGTCCACCTATCACCTTTCAACTTCTCATTTCATTCCCCCTACCCCACCAACCCATCTACCCCTCACCCGGCTTCACCCATCACCTACCAGCCCTAACGCTTTCCACTCCCCCCCACCGCATTTTTTCTGGCTTCTTCCCCCTTCCTCTCCAATCCCGATGAAGGGTCTCGGCCCAAAACATCGGCTGTTTATTCCTCTCCAGAGCTGCTGCCTGACCTGCTGAGTTCTCCCAGTACTTTGTGTGTGTTCACCCAACAGTTAGTTTTTGCTCCAGATTCCAGTAGCTGTGCTTTCTTGTATCTCCTTTCTACCTTGGTGTCATTGTCCTTTATGTCTACTCCGAAATTCAGAAATCTGTGGATCACTGTTTAGAATGAACTACCACCGCCCTCCAGACTCACTACTCTCCATGTGGGGAATGTTCTCCTTATCTGAGTACAACGTGGCCTCCACCTCATCCTGTGATCCTGGTTCTAGTCCTCTCAACCAGGCAAACATTCTCTCTGCATGCACGCAGTTATTTTTGCTTTGAAATAATTTTTTAAGTATTTTAAACTCCAGAGAATTCACCTGCAGCCTTTTCAATCTTACTTCAAGCAGTGAAGCTACCAACCCCGGGAATGAATCTAGTGGTTTTTGTAGCCCTCCTTCAAATGAAAATACATCCTTTTTTAGAAGAGGCAGCCATAACTACAGACAATATCCCAGTCTCACCTAAGCCCGAGATAAGACACTTTACTCCTGAGTTCAAATCTTACCATAATAAAGGTCAACATACCATATACTTTCTGAAATTGCCTGATAACTGCACACATTAGCCTGCAGTGACCTATGTACAAGACACTTCAATCCCTTTTTAACACAATTCCCAATTTCTCACCATTTTAAAAATAAATCTGCTTTCTATGTTCCCTTGTGACAGTCAGCCCAACAACCCAAGACCACTACCTACCTGCTGAGGAACAGCATGTTTTCATTTGGAAAGGGCGAGAGATGTTTGAGTTAAAAAAGTCATAAAATAGATGAAATTAACAAGCAATTGAGGTCATCACCCGGTACATCACCTGTGCTAACCCATACATCTTTTAGTCTGTGAGCCAGTAGGGTTGGTCGGTACCATCTGAGAGGAATAATGCTCATAGTGATTTTTGACAAGGTATACATCTCTAGAGTTAGAAAATATGTGATAGCATTGCACCAGTGGTAGCTTTAAGTTGTAAAACAAATATATTTAATCAAAGACTGCTTTCCATACTTTGTTTTCCATACTTACATAACCTATTAATAATCATAATAATTTTCCAAGTCTTCCACGTCTTCCACATCTTCATCTGAACTTTCCACACTCTCTGAGGTGGATGCCTGGTTCTCACAGTCTGCCAGTCTACACGTGTCAGTACAGCTGAGGCCATTTGCAACACACATGTGTCTTGGGAGTGGACATTTTTTTGGATGGTTACAGGCCAGTCGATCCAGGACGGCATCGGGTGCTGGCTGGCCTTCCATCCAGTGCACCACCAACTGTTCAACTTCCTCTTCTCTCTCCATCTTCCATCCTCTGCCAACAGGGCTTGGCACTTATGGGTCCTTCTCCATATACCAGCCTGGCAGTTGGCTCACTGTGCATGTTTTGTTAAGCAGTCCTTGCATGGTGGGAGCTGATGACTTATGATTTCATCTTTTTGGCACAGAAAAGGTGATACCTGAGCTCATTGACCTTGGTGGTTGATGCTTTTGGGACATACAGGAGACACGTAAATGCCTCCAGTTCGTCCATCAGTTCTGGGGAGAGGTCCCATTCCTGACCCAACTCTGAGAATGTGTCCTGAGTTTCCCTGTTGCTGGTCAGAATTATTATGGCATTTGTCTTCCCTTTGCCTGCAAAAGCGCTTACAGTGTCACATCCTGTATATGTGTGCAACCCGATGAGAGCCCTACAAACCTCTATGCCAACAGTAGCAGCAACCTTCCTGATGTCTACAAGCCTTGTACGGGTTCTAGTGCCACACTTCTGGAACAATGGGGCCTCAATCTTGTCACAAAATGCTAAAGACATAATAAAGACATCTGTGTCTTCTGAGCAGATCACTACAGATTGGTAACCCTCTCTTGTGGCATGGGCAGCATGGAGAAGTAGGCGGCCATCTGCTTCTTGTTGACACTGAAGAGCTGACACCTCCTCACTGTCTTGAGATGTGATTCTGTAACATTTGTCATTCACAGTTAAATACAGAATCTTCTCCTGTAGCTTGGCTCTGTACTCCGCCTTCCTCCATTCATGGACTATGAAGCTAATGAGACTATTTTTGTTACTGACTTTGGTCAGGAAGCTCCTCCTCTGCCTCACCATCTGTGTGCCTGTGATACCTTGCAAGTTGTGACCAGTCTCTTCACCCTGTAGAGATCTTTCACTATTCTTGATAGAGTTCTCCTTGTATGTGTCGAACACAACATCTATTCTGCTACTCTGACTGCCTTTCCTCAAGAGCCATGCCCAGAATTGTTGTGTCAACATCTCTGAAAGTAACTTGATCACTTTTCACTCTTTGGACCAAGTTCATTCCATCAACCACTGTAGCAGAGTTTCCTGGGAGTTGCTCTTCTACTGCTACATTTTTCTGCAAGGTTGTGGCTAAAGTAGCTTTATTTGTCTTTCTCAGCAATCCTTCTGGTGTGGACAGGGCCCAGGGCAATGGGCCAAGGGGATGAGAAAGGATACCCTCCATACGTAGACGTATGTGCCGTCACTGTGATGCGTCCAAACAAAGATCAAGATGATCGCCCTCCCACTTGATTTCACTTCTCTCTTCTTACACATGTCACTGAATGTTTTCAGCTTGTTGGTTTTCATTGGGTCATGGAACTTCTTTTTTTTGTAATTCAAATTTTTATTATTATTTATTCTTATTTTACAAAGCAGCACAGCATCTCATAGAGCAGATAGAGTACAGCATATTTACACAGCCATCCCATGACAGGAAAACAAATAGAAACAGAAAGAAGTTCTAATTTAAGTTTAAATTAACATAAAACCAAGATTGGTCCCACGCGTCTTGCACTTTTCCCTCACTGTTAATTCTTCCCAACATGTGTTCGTATGATGAAATCTTAATCATTTCCTCAGTCCATTCCTTCACAGTGGGACATCTGGGTTTTTTCCAGTTTTGCAATATAATTCTTGCAACTGTGATGAGACCCACCTTTAAAACAGTGAACTTGTCATTGTTTCCATTAGGTATCATTGTCCTATCACCCAGGAGACAAAGCCGTGGGCACATGGGCAGTGTGGAACCTGACCAACTCTCCAACAAATCAAAAACTTTACACCATAATGGACGAACCATGGAACATTCCCAAATCATGTGAAAATATTGATTGGCACCTGATTAGTTCCAAGGGTTTAGATGGGGCAGAGTTTGTTAAGTGTGTCCAGGATGGATTCCTGTCACAGTATGTGGACAGGCCAACTAGGGGGAATGCCATACTAGATCTAGTACTAGGTAATGAACTGGGTCAGGTCACAGATCTCTCAGTAGGTGAGCATCTGGGGGACAGTGACCACCGCGCCCTGGCCTTTATAATTATCATGGAAAAGGATAGAATCAAAGAGGACAGGAAAGTTTTTAATTGGGGAAAGGCAAATTATGAGACTATAAGGCTAGAACTTGCGGGTGTGAATTGGGATGATGTTTTTGCAGGGAAATGTACTATAGACACGTGGTCGATGTTTAGAGATCTTTTGCGGGATGTAAGGGATAAATTTGTCCCGGTGAGGAAGATAAAGAATGGTAGGTGAAGGAACCATGGGTGACAAGTGAGGTGGAAAATCTAGTCAGGTGGAAGAAGGCAGCATACATGAGGTTTAGGAAGCAAGGATCAGCTGGGTCTATTGAGGAATATAGGGAAGCAAGAAAGGAGCTTAAGAAGGGGCTGAGAAGAGCAAGAAGGGGGCATGAGAAGGCCTTGGTGAGTAGGGTAAAGGAAAACCCCAAGGCATTCTTCAATTATGTGAAGAAAAAAAGGATGACAGGAGTGAAGGTAGGACTGATTAGAGATAAAGGTGGGAAGATGTGCCTGGAGGCTGTGGAAGTGAGCGAGGTCCTCAATAAATACTTCTCTTCGGTATTCACCAATGAGAGGGAACTTGATGATGGTGAGGACAATATGAGTGAGGTTGATGTTCTGGAGCATGCTGATATTAAGGGAGAGGAGGTGCTGGAGTTGTTAAAATACATTAGGACAGATAAGTCCCCGGGGCCTGACGGAATATTCCCCCGCTGCTCCACGAGGCGAGAGAAGAGATTGCTGAGCCTCTGGCTAGGATCTTTATGTCCTCGTTGTCCATGGGAATGGTACCGGAGGATTGGAGGGAGGCGAATGTTGTTCCCTTGTTCAAAAAAGGTAGTAGGGATAGTCCGGGTAATTATAGACCAGTGAGCCTTACGTCTGTGGTGGGAAAGCTGTTGGAAAAGATTCTTAGAGATAGGATCTATAGGCATTTAGAGAATCATGGTCTGATCAGGGACAGTCAGCATGGCTTTGTGAAGGGCAGATCGTGTCTAACAAGCCTGATAGAGTTCTTTGAGGAGGTGACCAGGCATATAGATGAGGGTAGTGCAGTGGATGTGATCTATATGGATTTTAGTAAGGCATTTGACAAGGTTCCACACGGTAAGCTTATCCAGAAAGTTAGAAGGCATGGGATCCAGGGAAGTTTGGCCAGGTGGATTCAGAATTGGCTTGCCTGCAGAAGGCAGAGGGTGGTGGTGGAGGGAGTACATTCAGATTGGAGGATTGTGACTAGTGGTATCCCACAAGGATCTGTTCTGGGACCTCTACTTTTCGTGATTTTTATTAACGACCTGGATGTGGGGGCAGAAGGGTGGGTTGGCAAGTTTGCAGACGACACAAAGGTTGGTGGTGTTGTAGATCGTGTAGAGGATTGTCAAAGATTGCAGAGAGACATTGATAGGATGCAGAAGTGGGCTGAGAAGTGGCAGATGGAGTTCAACCCGGAGAAGTGTGAGCTGGTACACTTTGGAAGGACAAACTCCAAGGCAGAGTACAAAGTAAATGGCAGGATACTTGGTAGTGTGGAGGAGCAGAGGGATCTCGGGGTACATGTCCACAGATCCCTGAAAGTTGCCTCACAGGTGGATAGGGTAGTTAAGAAAGCTTATGGGGTGTTAGCTTTCATAAGTCAAGGGATAGAGTTTAAGAGTCGCGATGTAATGATGCAGCTCTATAAAATTCTGGTTAGGCCACACTTGGAATATTGTGTCCAGTTCTGGTCATCTCACTATAGGAAGGATGTGGAAGCATTGGAAAGGGTACAGAGGAGATTTACCAGGATGCTGCCTGGTTTAGAAAGTATGCATTATGATCAGAGATTAAGGGAGCTAGGGCTTTACTCTTTGGAGAGAAGGAGGATGAGAGGAGACATGATAGAGGTGTACAAGATAATAAGAGGAATAGATAGAGTGGATAGCCAGCGCCTCTTCCCCAGGGCACCACTGCTCAATACAAGAGGACATGGCTTTAAGGTAAGGGGTGGGAAGTTCAAGGGGGA
This sequence comes from Mobula hypostoma, assembly GCF_963921235.1. NCBI lineage: Eukaryota > Metazoa > Chordata > Chondrichthyes > Myliobatiformes > Myliobatidae > Mobula > Mobula hypostoma. The sequence goes on along the minus strand of NC_086106.1, from coordinate 117,538,891 downwards.
TATTAGAGGAAGGTTTTTTACTCAGAGAGTGGTTGGTGCGTGGAATGCACTGCCTGAGTCAGTGGTGGAGGCAGATACAGTAGTGAAGTTTAAGAGACGACTAGACAGGTATATGGAGGAATTTAAGGTGGGGGCTTATATGGGAGGCAGGGTTTGAGGGTCGGCACAACATTGTGGGCCGAAGGGCCTGTACTGTGCTGTATTATTCTATGTTCTATGTTCTCTGTGCCCACTTCATTTTTACATTTCCAGCATAAATTATTATCAACAATCCCCATTTTGTAGAGTCTAGTTGGTGTCCCATAATATCTGTGTACTATCTTATATTGAATAATTTCCCTCTCGCTTCCCTAATAGGTCTACCCACAGGGGAAAATGTGGTGCAGCCAGGTTCCGTTCTATAATTACCCAATCTAAATCAACATCAGCCCTGTCCCAATATTGATTAAGGGGAGCAAGGACATGGCAGACCAATTGAATAATTACTTTGGTTCTGTCTTCACTAAGGAGGACATAAATAATCTTCCAGAAATAGTAAGGGACAGAGGGTCCAGTGAGATGGAGGAACTGAGCGAAATACATGTTAGTAGGGAAGTGGTGTTAGGTAAATTGAAGGGATTGAAGGCAGATAAATCCCCAGGGCCAGATGGTCTGCATCCCAGAGTGCTTAAGGAAGTGGCCCAAGAAATAGTGGATGCATTAGTGATAATTTTTCAAAACTCGTTAGATTCTGGACTAGTTCCTGAGGATTGGAGGGTGGCTAATGTAACCCCACTTTTTAAAAAAGGAGGGAGAGAGAAACCGGGGAATTATAGGCCGGTTAGCCTAACGTCGGTGGTGGGGAAACTGCTGGAGTCAGTTATCAAGGATGTGATAACAGCACATTTGGAAAGCGGTGAAATGATCGGACAAAGTCAGCATGGATTTGTGAAAGGAAAATCATGTCTGACGAATCTCATAGAATTTTTTGAGGATGTAACTAGTAGAGTGGATAGGGGAGAACCAGTGGATGTGGTATATTTGGATTTTCAAAAGGCTTTTGACAAGGTCCCACATAGGAGATTAGTGTGCAAACTTAAAGCACACGGTATTGGGGGTAAGGTATTGGTGTGGGTGGAGAATTGGTTAGCAGACAGGAAGCAAAGAGTGGGAATAAACGGGACCTTTTCAGAATGGCAGGCGGTGACTAGTGGGGTACCGCAAGGCTCAGTGCTGGGACCCCAGTTGTTTACAATATATATTAATGACTTGGATGAGGGAATTAAATGCAGCATCTCCAAGTTTGCGGATGACACGAAGCTGGGTGGCAGTGTTAGCAGTGAGGAGGATGCTAAGAGGATGCAGGGTGACTTGGATAGGTTGGGTGAGTGGGCAAACTCATGGCAGATGCAATTTAATGTGGATAAATGTGAAGTTATCCACTTTGGTGGCAAAAATAGGAAAACAGATTATTATCTGAATGGTGGCCGATTAGGAAAAGGGGAGGTGCAACGAGACCTGGGTGTCATTATACACCAGTCATTGAAAGTGGGCATGCAGGTACAGCAGGCGGTGAAAAAGGCGAACGGTATGCTGGCATTTATAGCGAGAGGATTCGAGTACAGGAGCAGGGAGGTACTACTGCAGTTGTACAAGGCCTTGGTGAGACCACACCTGGAGTATTGTGTGCAGTTTTGGTCCCCTAATCTGAGGAAAGACATCTTTGCCATAGAGGGAGTACAAAGAAGGTTCACCAGATTGATTCCTGGGATGGCAGGTCTTTCATATGAAGAAAGACTGGATGAACTGGGCTTGTACTCGTTGGAATTTAGAAGATTGAGGGGGGATCTGATTGAAACGTATAAGATCCTAAAGGGATTGGACAGGCTAGATGCAGGAAGATTGTTCCCGATGTTGGGGAGGTCTAGAACGAGGGGTCACAGTTTGAGGATAGAGGGGAAGCCTTTTAGGACCGAGGTTAGGAAAAACTTCTTCACACAGAGAGTGGTGAATCTGTGGAATTCTCTGCCACAGCAAACTGTTGAGGCCAGTTCATTAGCTATGTTTAAAAGGAAGTTAGATATGGCCCTTGTGGCTACAGGGGTCAGGGGGTATGGAGGGAAGGCTGGGTTCTGAGTTGGATGATCAGCCATGATCATAATAAATGGCGGTGCAGGCTCGAAGGGCCGAATGGCCTACTCCTGCACCTATTTTCTATGTTTCTATGTTTCTAATATTTAGCTAATTTGGTCATTTCAAAGGATAATTGATATGCCCTGATGTCTGGTAGACTGAGCCCACCCATGTCCCTGGACATACACATCTTACTCATTTTAATTCTGGGCTTCTTCTTATCCCATAGAAAATCCCTGATAATTTTGTTGTATTGCTTGTAGATCAAATCTGATATATTTAAAGGAAGCATCATAGAAAGATAGTTAAACTGAGGTGCTATGACCATTTTAACTACATTGACTTTACCCCCAGAGTGACGGTCTCAGTGTCCCCCACTTATCCAGATTATTTCTTATCCTACTCAATAATGGTCATAATTTAAAGTGATTATTTCATCCAAATTCTGACTGAGTTTGACCCCTAGATACTTCATTCCAACTGGCACCCATCTGAAATTAAACTGAGATACTGAATTTGAATAACACAATTTTGACATTGGCATAGCCTCAGGTTTATTGCAGCTGATTTTATAACCAGATACCTCAGAATATAATTGAATTGTTTTCAGTGGGGGTAAGGAATTAGGAGGGTCACTAATCAGTAATAAAATATCTTCAGCATATAACATCAGCTTCCGCTCCTTTCCGTCTCCCTTCACCCCCCCTAATATTTGGATCTGCTCTAATCATGATTGCCAGCGGTTCCAAAAAAATCGTAAGTAACAGTGGGGAGAGGGGGCAGCCGTGGCGTGTACCTCGTGAAACATTGAAAAATGGGACTATGATACCATTTGTAATAACTGCAGCCTTAGAGTTTTTATACAAAATTCTAATCCATGATTTAAAGATAGAGCCAAACCCAAAGAATGACAAGGCTGTGGTTAAAAATCTCCACTCAACCCTGTCAAAGGCCTTTTCGGTATCCAGGGAGATGGTAGTAACTGGGATACTACTTGAGGAGTTCAGCCATATTAAGTGCGGTAATCTCCTTAAATAGTCAGTTGGGGATCTGCCTTTAGTGAAGCCAACCTGGTCAGTATTAATTATAGATGGCAATACTTTCTCTAATCACAAAGCCAGTATTTTAGTCAATATCTTACAGTCCACATTAATTAAGCTTATAGGCTTATAATTGGAAGGATCTATTGTATCCCCGCCTGTTTTTGGGATCAATGATATTAATGCTTCATTAAATGTATTAGGTAAAGATTCCAAATTAAATGCTTCTAAATAGATTTTTGTTAGAATAGGAGCCAATATGTCCAGAAATTTCTTATAATATTCAACTGGGAAGCCATCCATACCCGGAGATTTCCCCATTTTCATAGCGGCAATAGCTCGTCTGACCTTATCCTCAGTAACTGGGGCACCCAAGGACTCAGCTTGTTGTGGGGATAATGTAGGCAATTTTATGTTAGCAAAAAACTGATTCAGCCCCTCCTGGTCATGGTTAAACGGTGATGCATATAAATGTTCATCGAACTGTTGGAAGAATTTGTTTATTTCTTCAGATGATGACACTAATGTATCCCTTTTCTTAATTACAGGTATAACACTATTTGTATTCTGCTGCTTTAAATATCGTGCTAGCAGCTTACCAGCTTTGTCACCACCTTCGTAGAAACTTCACCAATCGCCATATATCCACCAGACCGATATCCTCAATAAGTTGATGTAAGGCAGCCCTGTCCCTGGGTACTGGTGACGTCTGAAATTTGCTTTTATCAGTAACAGGTTCCATTACTTGGTTAAAGTCTCCTGCTAAGATTATTTTTCCTTCCTTGGTTCCTAAAATTTCCTTCACCTTGTTAAGAAAGTCTGGGTCTTCCTTATTAGGTGCATATATGTTACAAAGTACTGCTTTCACTCCATTAATAAGTGCATCTATACAAATTATCCTGTCTTCCTTGTTTTTAAATTCCCCAAGCAATACAAAACTACCGTAAGTTTTTTGTTAAATAAAATCGTTGTCCCATTTTGTTTGCTATTAAGTGATGAATAGAATACCTGGCCCATCCAATCTCTTCTAAATTTCAGTGCTTCAGCATCTTTAAAATGTGTTTCCTGGACAAATGCAGCATCAATTTGTTTACCTTTAAGGTATGATAAAATCTTTATCCTCTTGATTGGGCTTGCACACCCATTAATGTTCCATGATATGAAATTAACCATTTTCATGCACACATGTGCAAAAATATACATTTACCCGGATGGCTGAGTCTGGAATGCAATAAAATGAAAACTCCAAAACCTGCTGTACTCTATCCCCATGCTCAATTATTACCAACAAACACTGCAAATGCTTGCTCTCAAACAACAAGTAAACAACCAACATAACCCAAAAACATAAAAATAATATATTCCTGCCAGATTAACTAACAAATAAAAACAAACAGGCAGGATAAACTCCACAAAGAAACAGAAAAGAAAAAGACACATGATACGGTCGGCAAAGTGCCGTGCCAGCTAGCAAGCCTCACCCTAATCAAACCGCTTTAACCAGCTCCCCAGCCGCCCTGTTATACCTGAAAAGTTATCTCCATCTATTACTGTAATCATATCCTGTCTCTCAGTCAGAGCCCGCATCGCAGTTTTTCTGAATGAATTTCTCTGCTTCTGCAGCGGTAGTAAAGAACTTGTTTCTTCCTTTCCACATGAAGCATAGAACTGCTGGATAAGCGAGTGTATCCCTCAAGTTGACTTTTGGGTCATGGAATTTCTTTGCTGGTGGGTCTTCCTCTAGTCTCTCATCCTTGAAGGTTGCATAGCATTGCTCACCAATCTCATATGCCTTTATCAGGCCGGAGGCAATGTCCTTGGGGGCTGCCTTTGCCGTAGAGATGCTAATGAGGTCCTGCTTCTCTGCAAATGTCTTGCCCCATTCATGTATGAGGCTAACCACTGCTGAAACTGCTTCCTCATCTTTCTGGATTCTTGGCCGCTGCAGCTCCGCATGACAAAGCTCTGATTTGTTGCCTTGCACCATCTCCCTTAACTGTCCCAGGAATGCACTGCGGTGCTCAGCTGTTTGATAGCTCCACCATTCAGGCTGAACCGTGATGTGCCTCCAGGAGCCTGTGTGTCTTTGTTTACTGTAGTTTCAATGGCCTAGTCCACAGGGATCTGCCCAAAGGGGTTATTACTTGACAGCTGCACTGAGAATTGGCCTGTCTTGAAGGCCTCATACACAGAAGGATTCTTCTCTGGGAGATTCATTATCTGAGCAAAGGAAGGGGACAGGTACCTGGCATAATTCATCTTATCAAAAGCAAAGCACCATGGAATCACGGAAAGCTACCACCACTGCAATGCTATCACATATTTTCTAGCACTAGGGGTGTATACCTTGCCAAAAATCACTATACGAATTTCTCCCCCCAGATGGTACAGGTTTCCCCCGCTATCCGAATGTAGACCATTCCTATGAAACCGTTCGTAAGCCGAAATGACGTAAAGCGAAGAAGCGATTACCATTAACTTATATGGGAAAATTTTTTGATTGTTCCCAGACCCAAAAAATAACCTACCAAATCATACCACATAACACATAAAACCTAAAATAACACTAACATATAGTAAAAGCAGGAATGATACAATAAATACACAGCCTATATAAAGTAGAAATAATGTATATACAGTGTAGTTTCACTTAGCAGAATCGGGAAGTTTGATCCAAAATCGATTTGTCGAAAATAATTGGCATGTGCACATCATGTATTCACACATACAGGCACATCACGCATGCACACGTACACACATTTGCACGTCACACATGTGCACACACCTGCCCACGCAAGGCTTCATGGTCATGGTAGTCTTTCTCGGGGTAAACACAAGTTTAAAGCGAGCGTCTTTTTCGTAAAAGTGAAAATCCTCTTTCGGTTAACAAAAACAGGTACTAATGTAGGTCTTTCGTAAAAGTGAAATGTCGTAAAGAGAATGTTCGGAAAGCCGGGGACACCTGTACCAGGGGTATGGGGAGCTCTGGAGAGAGGTAGTACCTTTGATGTCTGGCATGTTGCTCCCTACCAGACAGGGTGGATGGGCATCATTGGTCCTCATCCATCTCCTAAATCTCTCACGTGTTGGCTCCAAGCGCCATACCCCGGTAAACCACTTCAGCTGGTGGGTTAAACAACGTGAGGGGGGTGGTGTTAACGTGGCACCACTGGGTGAATGACTTCCATGATGAAGTCACTGGCCGGGGCGGGAAGGTTCTCAGATGAACTATAACAGCCACATGTTCACGACCAAGGCAAGCCACCTAGCTGGAGGAAATCGGCTGCGGTCAAACCTGGAGAGGGATGGGCTCCATCAGGTTTCATCAGGAAACCTGGAGAGGGATGGGCTCCATCAGGAAAGTGGATGAAGGGAAGGCAGTGGATATCGTCTACATGGACTTCAGTAAGGCCTTTGACAAGGCCCCGCATGGGAGGTTAGTTAGGAAAATTCAGTCGCTAGGTATACATGGAGAGGTGGTAAATTGGATTAGACATTGGCTCGATGGAAGAAGCCAGAGAGTGGTAATAGAGGATTGCTTCTCTGAGTGGAGGCCTGTGACTAGTGGTGTGCCACAGGGATCAGTGCTGGGTCCATTGTTATTTGTCATCTATATCAATGATCTGGATGATAATGTGGTAAATTGGATCAGTAAGTTTGCTGATGATACAAAGATTGGACAGTGAGGAAGGTTTTCAGAGCCTGCAGAGGGACTTGGACCAGCTGGAAAAATGGGCTAAAAAGTGGCAGATGGAGTTTAATACTGACAAGTGTGAGGTATTGCACGTTGGAAGGACAAACCAAGGTAGAACATACAGGGTTAATGGTAAGGCACTGAGGAGTGCAGTGGAACAGAGGGATCTGGGAATACAGATACAAAATTCCCTAAAAGTGGCGTCATAGGTAGATAGGGTCGTAAAGAGAGCTTTTGGTACCATAGAACCATAGAACCATAGAAACTACAGCACAGAAACAGGCCCTTTGGCCCTTCTTGGCTGTGCCGAACCATTTTCTGCCTAGTCCCACTGACCTGCACACGGACCATATCCCTCCCTTCATTGAGTGGTGAATCTATGGAATTCTCTGCCACAGGAAACAGTTGAGGCCCATTCATTGGCTATATTTAAGAGGGAGTTAGATATGGCCCTTGTGGCTACGGGGATCAGGGGGTATGGAGGGAAGGCTGGGGCGGGGGTCTGAATTGGATGATCAGCCATGATCATAATAAATGGCGGTGCAGGCTCGAAGGGCCGAATGGCCTACTACTGCACCTATTTTCTATGTTTCTATGTTTCTATACACCTCCCATCCATGTATCTGTCCAATTTATTCTTAAATGTTAAAAAAGAACCCGCATTTACCACCTCGTCTGGCAGCTCATTCCATACTCCCACCACTCTCTGTGTGAAGAAGCCCCCCCTAATGTTCCCTTTAAACTTTTCCCCCCTCACCCTTAACCCATGTCCTCTGGTTTTTTTCTCCCCTTGCCTCAGTGGAAAAAGCCTGCTTGCATTCACTCTATCTATACCCATCATAATTTTATATACCTCTATCAAATCTCCCCTCATTCTTCTACGCTCCAGGGAATAAAGTCCTAACCTATTCAACCTTTCTCTGTAACTGAGTTTCTCAAGTCCCGGCAACATCCTTGTAAACCTTCTCTGCACTCTTTCAACCTTATTTATATCCTTCCTGTAATTTGGTGACCAAAACTGAACACAATACTCCAGATTCAGCCTCACCAATGCCTTATACAACCTCATCATAACATTCCAGCTCTTATACTCAATACTACGATTAATAAAGGCCAATGTACCAAAAGCTCACTTTACGACTCTATCTACCTGTGACGCCACTTTTAGGGAATTTTGTATCTGTATTCCCAGATCCCTCCTCAGTGCCTTACCATTAACCCTGTATGTTCTACCTTGGTTTGTCCTTCCAACGTGCAATACCTCACACTTGTCTGTATTAAACTCCATCTGCCATTTTTCAACCCATTTTTCCAGCTGGTCCAAATCCCTCTGCAGGCTCTGAAAACCTTCCTCACTGTCTACTACACCTTCAATCTTTGTATCATCAGCAAATTTGCTGATCCAATTTTCCACATTATCATCCAGATCATTGATATAGATGACAAATAACAATGGACCCAGCACTGATCCCTGTGGCACACCACTAGTCACAGGCCTCCACTCAGAGAAGCAATTTTCTACCACCACTCTCTGGCTTCTTCCATCGAGCCAAAGTCCAATCCAATTTACCACCTCTCCATGTATACCTAGCGACTGAATTTTCCTAACTAACCTCCCATGCGGGACCTTGTCAAAGGCCTTACTGAAGTCCATGTAGACAATATCCACTGCCTTCCCTTCATCCACTTTCCTGGTAACCTCCTCAAAAAACTCCAACAGATTGGTCAAACATGACCTACCACGCACAAAGCCATGTTGACTCTCCCTAATAAGCCCCTGTCTATCCAAATGCTTGTAGATACTTTGGCCTTTATTAATCAAAGTATTGAGTATAAGAGCTGGAATGTTATGATGAGGTTGTATAAGGCATTGGTGAGGCTGAATCTGGAGTATTGTGTTTAGTTTTGGTCACCAAATTACAGGAAGGATATAAGTAAGGTTGAAAGAGTGCAGAGAAGGTTTACAAGGATGTTGCCGGGACTTGAGAAACTCAGTTACAGAGAAAGGTTGAATAGGTTGGGACTTTATTCCCTGGAGCGTAGAAGAATGAGGGGAGATTTGATAGAGGTATATAAAATTATGATGGGTATAGATAGAGTGAATGCAAGCAGGCTTTTTCCACTGAGGCAAGGGGAGAAAAAAAACAGAGGACATGGGTTTAGGGTGAGGGGGGAAAAGTTTAAAGGGAACATTAGGGGGGGCTTCTTAACACAGAGAGTGGTGGGAGTATCGAATGAGCTGCCAGAGAAGGTGGTAAATGCGGGTTCTTTTTTAACATTTAAGAATAAATTGGACAGATACATGGATGGGAGGTGTATGGAGGGATATGGTCCGTGTGCAGGTCAGTGGGACTAGGCAGAAAATGGTTCAGCACAGCCAAAAAGGGCCAAAAGGCCTGTTTCTGTGCTGTAGTTTCTATGGTTTCTATGGTTTCAGATGCCCAAGACACGCCGCATGACGAGCACACCAAAAAGCTGGTGCAAAGTTTGTTGTGACAGTGCCCCGACGAGTCCACCAGGAGTTAAGGGTGCAAGAAAAAGAAGAAAGGTACCAGTGGCCCAAATTTGGGGTCCTGGCTCTCAGACTATTTGGAACTTGGGAGGAAACCAGAACACCAGGAAGAAACACGTTAATTCACAGGATTCATTAACAGTGAGTGCCAGGTAGTAATAATAAAAAATAAGTCAAAAGCAGAAATGTTTGTCTACATCAGAAAGATAAACACCTTCAAATGCACAGAAGATAACTGGATGATGTATAATAAACAAACCGAGCAGTATTTTGAAGCAACTGAAATTGGCGACAAATAATGAGTACGATTGTTGCTGAGTGCAATGGGTGGAAAAGTATACAGCTTGTTTAGAAGTTTAACTTCTCCAACCAAACCAGCTGAAAGGATCTTTGCTGATACAGTGAACCCAACGCAGGAACAATTAGAACCAAAACCATTGTTGATTGCAGAAAGTTTTAGGTTTCGTAGGTGAATTCAAAAGGAAGGGGAGTCCATTTCAGCATATGTAGCTGAATTGAAGAAATTGTACCACCATTATCAGTAGTGCTGGGCTTAATGATGGACTGAGAGGTCATTTGGTTTCTGGAATCTTACAAAACTGGCTCCTATCTGAAACACAACTCACATTCAAAAGAGCAGTTGCAATTGCTGTATCAATGGAAATAGCAGACAGATGCAATTGAGTTGCAACTGGGAATGAAAGTGAGAATGAATAGTATTGAAACACCTAAACAGAAATCAGCCTGGCCAAACAAATTGTGTTACCATTGTAGCAGGGGCTCATGTACACCAGACCAATGTGTGTTTAAAGGTGAAACTTGCATAGAATGCAACAAAATAGGACACATACAAAGAGCATGTCAGACAGGCAAAAATAAATGGACTGCACAAGGAAGAGAAAATGATAAAAAGTCAAGCTGTGTTTTCAAAGAGAGCCATAAACTGCACGTTTTTGAAGAAAAATCTGGAAGTGGTGAGAGTGACACAGGACTGGGTAGCCTTGAAATTTATAAAGTGAAAACTAACAGACAGGGGGTCACGTGGGCACTGGGCAAGATGGTCGCACATTAGTGGAGCTCCGACAACCCACCATGAAATTCTGTTAATTAGAGCATATTTATCCCGCCTCATCCAGATACAGCAGTCCCACAGTTAGAAACTGTTTGTTTTCTTCACTAAGAGTGCTAATAACAACTTCGTGAGATAACTCTGTACGATGTCAAGACCTTCTAAGAGCGCTACAATGAGCTGCGTGGCTACAAAACAGAGCCCACGATCCGAAGTTCAAGCCGCACTAATGACACAGACGGGCCAAGGCTCCGACATGGAGAATTTATTGGCTGAGGTTAGTCGTATGAGTTCCACTCTACTCGTGGTGGCTGCTGATGTATCTACGATTAAGGAAGCGACAACGGAGTTGAAGAACTCCGTCAATGCCATTCAAGAGAGGCCGACGGAAGCCGAGGGCCGCCTCTCTAGTGTGGAGGACACCACTGTGCAACTGGTGGGTGCCAGCGAGCAGAACAATAAACGCTTGGACCTGCTGTGGAACTGTGTCGAGGAGCTTGAGAACAGGAGCAGACACAACAAGGTCAGGCTGATCGGTCTAAAGGAGGGTGCAGAAACGGGCAGCCTGATTATGTGTGTGCAAAGAATCATGTCCGAAGGACTTGGCATCGAATTGAACGCAGAGTCTGAGATTGAGAGGGCGCATCAGGCCCCGGCTCCCAGGCCGGGCAAGCATCACCCCCCCCCCCGCCCCCAGGCTGGTCCTAATACGATTCTTGCACCCTTCGGCCTGAGAGAAAGTGCTGCAAGCGGCCAAAGCAAAGAGAGGAGTTGAGTGGGAAGAATGCAAAGTTTCCTTCTTTCCAGATATGTCCAGAGAATTGGCTGAAAAACGGAGGGTATTTACTACGGCTCGGAAAATGCTGCAAAAAGTCAACGTGAGGTATACACTCGTTTATCTATGCTTCACATGGAAAGGAAAAAGCAAGTTCTTTACTACTGCTGCAGAAGCAGAGAAATTCATTCAGGAAAACTGCGGCACTGCTGGCACTGACTGAGAGACAGGATATGATTACAGTAATAGATGGAGATAACTTTTTAGGTATACAGTAACAGGGTGCGTGGGGAGCTGGATGAAACGGTTTGATTAGGGTGAGGCTTGCTAGCTGGCACGGCACTTTGCCGACCATATCATGTGTCTTTTTCTTTTCTGTTTCTTTGTGGAGTTTATCCTGCCTGTTTGTTTTTATTTGTCAGTTAATCTGGCAGGAATATATTATTTCTATGTTTTTGGGTTATGTTGGTTGTTTACTTGTTGTTTGAGAGCGAGCATTTGCAGAGTTTGTTGGTAATAATTGAGCATGGGGATAGAGTACAGCAGGGTTTTTTTGAGTTTTCATTTTATTCCATTCCAAACTCAGCCATCCGGGTTAATGTATATTTTTGCACATGTGTGCATGAAGTTTAGGACATGAAAATGGTTAATTTCATATCATGAAATATTAATAGGTGTGGAAATCCAATCAAGAGGAAAAAGATTTTATCATACCTTAGAGGTAAACAAATTGATGTTGCATTTGTCCATTTTAATGATGTTGAAGCACTGAAATTTAGAAGAGATTGGATGGGCCAGGTATTTTATTCATCACTTAATAGCAAACAAAATGGGACAATGATTTTATTTAACAAAAAACTTACGGTAGTTTTGTATTGCTTGAGGAATTTAAAGACAAGGAAGACAGGATAATTTGTATAGATGCACTTATTTTATCATTAATCGCCAAGTATCCTGAAACCTTGTCTGTAATAATAGACTCCAACACTTTCCCAACCACTGAGGTTAGGCTAATTGGCCTATAATTTCCTTTCTTTTGTCTTCCTCCCTGCTTAAAGAGTGGAGTGACATTTGCAATTATCCAGGACCATGCTAGAATGAAGTGACTCTTGAAAGATCACGAACAATACATCCATTATCTCCTTTACAAGTGTAAAGGAGAACAAAATAATTTTTACTCCAAAAAGAAGATGACGTAATAATAATAAAAATGCAATAAATTTAAGTACATAAGATAGCTTATATACATACATTGATCATATGTCCATAAAGAGACATTGGGTGCAGGAGTGTCCGTACACAAGGTGACTGACAGGACTATGCAGTGATGCAGCTTGTTAGGATACTTTCTACCACGCATCTGTGGAATAACGTAAGTATAGATGTGCATAGTGTGGGTCTCTTCAGCTTCATCAGGAAGCAGAGATATGGTGAGCTTTCCTGGTTGTGTAGGACGTGTTCTGGGACCATGCTATTACAGTGCCTGTAACCCAGGTTCAATTCTGCCGCCATCTGTAAGGAGTTTGTACGGTCTGCCCATGACCCCCTGTCTCGTCTCGGTGATCTGCTTTCTTCCCACATTTCAAAGATGTACAAGTTAGTAGGTTAAGGGGGTGATGAACTTAGAGCATGGATCAGTCATGGAACTATGATGTTATGGCTATTCCAGATCCTTGGCTGTCACAAGGGCAGGAATGGTTGCTGGCCGTTCCAGGGTTTAGATGTCTCAAAAGGGACAGTCGGGGAGGTAAAAGCGGTGGGAGGGGGTGGTGGATTTGCATTGCTAATCTGGGCCTGCATCACACCTGCAGAAAGGGAGGTCTTTGTAGAGGGATTGTCTACTGAGTCGGTGTGGGTGAAGTCAGACACAGGAAGGGAACAATATAGGGAATATTCTATACACCCTCCCCCACCATAGCAACAGAGACACCAAGGAGCAGATCAGTAGGCAGATTTTGAAAAGGAGCAAAGATAACAGGGTTGTTGTCATGGGCAACTTCAACTGTGACATGGACTTGGGCTAGATGAGCCCACATCATGCTGTATCTTTAAATAAAAGAAGTTACAAACTATATTACAGTAATTGCATGCTTCATTATAGTTCCCAGCAATTCCTTGTTACGGATCTTTGAGACACTGCGTCGGTCAGGGTTGACCATGGATATTGTGTCCTGTCAATGTGATATGCAAGCTGGCAAGCCAGGGCAGTATGATATGGAGAGCAAGCTGTTGCCCATGCAGTAGGCTCCCCCACTCCATGCAGCTGATGATTCCAAAGGAAAGGCAGAGACTGACACAGTTTGGCACCAGCAGCATCGCTGGAGTTGCCAGTCAGTGTTGAACTCAACATAGGACCTCCAGCTCTGGATTTTTCCTCAGGGTTTACTCCTGAACTAAAGCCTTCGCCATGAGTGAGTATAACTGCAAGGCAGAGGAGATTTGAAATCAAAGTTTTCCTTCTCCTAGATGAGCTACCAACCACACCTCACGAGCTCCATCTGCCTGAAGTGACTGGTTTTAAGGCACCAGTAACCTGCCTTTGCCCCTTCTCCTGGCAGTAGAAATGATTCCGTCAGGCTTAGTAGCTAAGCCACACATGAAGGCCGGGAGCTGGACTTGGTTGTCAGAGGCTATTTGAGACGCACGCCATTGGGAGCATTTAATAGGTAGTGGGAGCTTGTCCCCATTACCACCCCCAGCTATAACAACCTTAAGGAACCTTACTTATCTTAAGCTACAATAAAAATAGAAAATTCTAGAAACACTCAGCAGGTCAAGCAACATTCACAGAAAGATACGCTGTTTTACTTGCTAAGCAATTCCAGCACTTTCCGTTTTGTTTTGTTTCAGATTTCCAGTCTCTGAGTTGTTTTCATTTCTAGTCCCTGGTCTTAGGCTAACAGACCAGTAATTCCCTGTTTTCTCCTGAAACAGAAGTTAAAGTTTCTGTGTTGATGTGTAAATCTTTCCAAATTTCACAATTCTGAGTCAGTTTTCTGCAATTTCACATGGACATTGACCCTAAGTAAATGATGCTTCAAAGCACGGACAATCTCTGCAGCGATGGAAGATGAGACCATGAAAGCCTGGAGTAACTCAGGAGGCCAGGCAGCATCCATGGGAGGGAATAAATGGCTGACTTTCCAAAGGTGCTCTGTCTGCCACAATAGTCCGTCCAGCAGCTGTCAGCCTGACCAGCAGTTTGTACAATACAACCCGCCTTAGAATAAGGGAAACAAACTCTAGGAGGAACTCAAAGAGTTAAGCAGCATCTGTTGAGGCAAAGCGATGGTCAACAGCTTGAGTTTAAACCTTGCATCAGGCCAACTTGTCCCAGTCCTGCTGACTCAAGACAACCAGCCATAATTCCCCTGCTTGACTGCTTTCCAGTCTCAGATTCAGGTGCATGGATATATCACCGTCACAAGTGCGGGTAGGGGTGGGCCCAGAAGTGGGACACAAACACGTCTTGTAGCGTTAACAAGAATAGAGTTTATTAATCGTTACTAGGAAAGCAGGGGAGAAAGGATTGTCCAGAGGGAGATCAAGGAGTGAGCAAAGCAGAAGCAGGAATAAGCGTGGCTAGACTCGGACTTGGACTTGGAACTCGGAACATGGAACTCGGGACCTGGACTTGAAACTCAGGACTCGGAACTTGGAACTCGGGACCCAGACTTGGAACTCGGGACTTGGACTTGGAACTCAGGACTCGGAACTTGGAACTCGGGACTTGGACTTGGAACTCGGAACATCAGAGCCTGGACTCTTCTTAGGCTACGTCCACACTACGCCGGATAATTTTGAAAACGAAGCTTTTTCTCTTCACTTTGACCCTCCATTCAAATTGAAACAGCGTGAGAGTTAAATTGTAAAGTGAGCTTTTTATACTATTTAAAAACACTGTCATGACGTGCCGGGACAGATGGCCGCAGCACGGCATTTCATTGTTTTCTTGAACGCAATCCCCCACATAACCTAACAATTTCAGAACAGACGGCAACGAGACTGAAGCCAGAAGAGTTAGAAATGTTCTCACCAAATACTTTGACCCATAGCTTACTGAATAAATAAGTATACTCACTTTGCCCTGTTTTCTGTCCTTGCTTGTATGAAGGTGGTTTACCTATTTATGCAAATACTTCTCTGACAATAGATGTGTAACAGCCTAATGTAACGTTGTATGGAAATACAAGATAACACTGATGCAGACATGTTTTATACATTTAACAAGGTGCTTTATTAACGCAACAGTTTTTCAATATTCGTCATCAGCCGGGTCATACTGTCCACGAACTCCCTGTCGGTTGCCTCCATATGCTCCAGTATTTGTTGTTTTTTAGTTTTAAGTCCTCCTGTGCAAAAGCCAACAGCAATTCCTGTAAAGTTTTTCTAGTCTGCAACCAGACAAACACGCACCAAGTATACCGTTTCCTCTTCACTTGTTTTCTGTGTCCTGCGCATGCCCAGTAGGAGGAGATTTGCCCAAATATCCGTTCTAATGTGGACAGAGATATTTTAAAAAACGCTTGATGTGGACGCCTGTCGTTTTTACTCAAAACCGGCTTTTTCAAAATTATCCGGTCTAGTGTGGACATAGCCTTAGACACAGGACGCAGAACATGAGAGACAGGATTCCCCAACTCAGGGTAGTGGCAAACGGCTGGACCTACTCAGTGGAGACGAGAACACAAGGAGACAGTACCACACAACGATAGACAGTTCATACCTTGACACGAAATGGCTCCAAGTAGTGGCAAGCCCTTAACTTGGCCCAGGAACTACAGACAGCAGCCCTAGTCTCACTCCGGCGGGTTAACTTGACGGCCCCACCCTGGTCAGGTAGCTTAGCGGCTCAATCAGGCAAGGTAACTTAACAGGCTGGCTCCGGTGATGAGAGACGACTTACTGGCACTCGCTTCGGGGAGAAGACTTGAGTAGTTCCGGTGATATAACTTGGCTTGTTCCGGCAGAGTGACTTGCTCGCATTTACTTCGGTGCCGTCTGATGACAATCTCGCGCCGAGTAGCTGAGACTCAAGTGCCTTTAATGACAGAGCCCAAGAAACACGGGGAAACAATGAATTAAGGAAAACAAGGAGTGAATGGTCCTGATCGTGTCACAAAGTAAATTAAAAGGGACCCAGGGAATAATCGATCAGGACCGTGACAATCACATGTGCATCAAATCATACTGTACAGTGAAATGTGTCATTTCTGCTCACGAACACAACCCAGAATGTCCTGGGGGCAGCCGGCACCAACTTCGCATGGCTGAGAACAAACTGTGTGCTGGTTCCACAACATCATTGCCTGCCAAACCTCACCACCTGAATCGTACATGAAAAGCAGCGACTAGGCCAAAGTACCCACTGGTAGTAAGATCACTCGAGTTGAGTTTGATGTTCTCCATTAATAGAGAACACATGTGTGTGACTTTGTTTAATGAGAGGAGGCTGATGCCTGGGCAGCCACCACACGGTGCTTGACGGATCGGGCTCAGGCTCCAGTGGCATGGCATCCAATACAACTGGGCACCCTTTCCTGCTACAGCCTTCTTCCACCTTCACTGCCACCTTGTGATGTGTCTTCGTCTTCTGCCAGCCCCACCTCTGAGGTCTTGGTTGGATCGCTCTTTGTCTGTAACCCTTAACCTTACTCCTATGGGTGACCCTACCAGGAGCTAAGCTCCACATGACATCACCCTTCGGATCTCAGGAACCCACAAGCCTCTCTACCACGACAAGGTGGCAATCCTGACAGAAAGCTGAAGTACAAATAATGCCAGCAAGCCTGAGCAAAGTTTCCGAATTGCTCCAAGAAAGGAAATTGGGCAAGAATAACAACATCATGCAGAAAAATGAAAGTGAAACTAAAATTTTCTATTGAAGTTTTTCAACAGCAAATTTCCAGTAAGTTGGTTCAGAAAGATGCAGAGAGTATTTCGACATGCTCGGTGAGATAACTGGTTTTACCTAGAAATTTTGTACTAAACCGCACTTTGAAAAAGCGGAATAAAACTTTGCATTTATATAACATCTGTCACAACCTTAGAGCACCCGAAACATTTTACAGCCTATTATGTTCTTTTAGAGTCAGAGTCATTGCACAATAAGAAACCCTGCAGTCCACGTAGTCCCTGCTGAATAGTTGTTCTGCCTAGTCCCACTGCCCCGCACCTGGACCCGTAACCTTTTGAAGGAAACAACGCTGTAATGGTGTCCTCCAAGAATCAGAGCCCATCTCTGCATTCGTGCTGCTGCTGTCAGTGGAACATCCTTCTGTGGAATGAAAATGGAAATGATGATCAGTAAAGAGAGTAAACTCTCTCCCATACAAGTACTAGTTGAAACGTTTTACAACCCAAACCAGACTCAAGGCCACTCTGTCAATCTATGCGTAACTTTTCTCTGCAGGGGGAAGGGAGTATGATGCAAAAGGTATGTGAAGTCTTTAACCAAGTGGGAATTCTTTAAACCAAGCATCACTTACTGTGATCACACCATTAATGCACAAGAATCGCACAAGTGTGCTGAGAAAATTCAAGAAGTGGCTGATGCTCCTAGGCCAAAGCACTTGTCACAGTTGTGCACACAAAATGCTGGTGGAACACAGCAGGCCAGACAGCATCCATAGGAAGAAGCACAATCGACGTCTTGGCCCGAAACATTGACTGTGCTTCTTCCTATAGATGCTGTCTGGCCTGCTGTGTTCCACCAGCATTTTGTGTGTGTGTTGCTTGAATTTCCAGCATCTGCAGATTTCCTCGTGTTTGTGTCTCAGTTGTGGTCCTTTTTAGGATTTGTCAATTCCTATAATGGGTTCCTGCCAAATTTCACTACTATACTCTACCCCTTAAACTCATATGACATGTACTTTGGCCTAGGAGCATCGACCACTTCTTGAATTTTCTCAGCACGCTTGTGTAATTCTTGTGCATTAATGGTGTGACCACAGTAAGTGATGCTTGGTTTAAAGAATTCACACCTGTTACATCGTGGTCTAAGAACATAATCTTCTAATCTTTTCAACACTGTCTTGAGATATTGGAGATGTCCCTTGTCATCTTCACCGGTAACAATGATGTCATCCAGGTAATACTGAGTTGTTGCCTAGGCATCCTTCCAGCATGTGATCCATAGCTTTTTGCTTGCGTGCAGGTGCAGATGCTATTCCAAAAATAAAACCCTTTGTGAGGGCTTATGGTAAGAAATACTTTGGACTCCTCTTCCATCTCCATCTGAAGGTAGACCACAGCTAAGTCCACTTTGCTGAAGTGTCTTCTTCCAGAAAGGTTTGCCAAGATATTCTCTATCCTGGGCAGAGAGTATTGTCTGCATTCAGTATTGAGTTGTTGGTGGCCATATAGTTACCACAGATCCTGAAAGACCAATCTTCCTGGCTATTGGGACCTTTGGCGTTGTCCATGGGATCTACTCAACCTTTGAAAGAATTTCTTCAGCCTCCATGAGGTCTAACATAGTGGCTACTTTATCACAGACGGTATAAGGAACCTGATGGGCTTTATAAAATTTTCTGTGGCATTTTTATTTAGCTCCATTTAACCTTTGATATGCTTGTGCTTTCCAATGCCATCCTTAAAAACTGCTGTGGCATCACCTAGTACCTTTCTTAATTTGCTTTCAGTTGACTCTATTGTAGGGGATATGGCATGCAAATTCACGTGGTTCCATTTATTATCAGAGAACCTGAAATTCTTACTCTTCGCAGACATCCATGAAGCACAAAACTCCGAAAGAATGATTGACA
Source organism: Mobula hypostoma (assembly GCF_963921235.1). Lineage (NCBI taxonomy): Eukaryota > Metazoa > Chordata > Chondrichthyes > Myliobatiformes > Myliobatidae > Mobula > Mobula hypostoma. Next base: position 117,519,923 of record NC_086106.1, on the reverse strand, counting down.
GAAAAATATTAGAACCCCAAAAGCCCCCCCCTCCCTCCCACAAACAAGCAGCAGCAAAGCATCAATCTCCCTCTGTCATTGCATCAGAAAGCATCAGCAGCCACCACTCCACTAAGCAATAGCAAAGCCCCCAAAGAGAGACCATGATCTGTGGATAATAAAACTATTGTTTACTCAACATGTCACAGACTCTCTCTCTCACTATCAAGGGACAGAGAGATGTCACCCATTTCAGAGCAAGAGGGGAGAATAACAGTTGATGTTATGGTGTGGCACTTTTTATTCCAAGATTCTCCAACTTGACAATCAGCAGCAAACTCTCCCTACCGTCGAGAGGAAGAGAGAGAGAGTGAGTAGCTACTCAACTACAGAGACCTCCATCCAGAGCACCCGCCACCATGAAATCCTGACGTTCCTTTTCCCACGATGCCTCAGTCAGTGGCACCCACCTGGAATCCTTCATCCACTAGGCCGCACAGAGCCTCGCCCTGGCGTCTTCCATGCCGCACCTGGAGAATGTCGGAAAATGGCCGGTCAGTCGATGAACTCCACGAATGGGAGCTCATCGCCGTGAAAAAACTGCAGTTTGGGTGTTGTTGAAGCCACCTTGAAAATGAAAAAAGGAGACATTAAAGAGAGGAATTTAAGCTGTTTTCACTGATGAGCTCTACGAGGCAGCCGTTTGGTGTCATCTGTTTTCCGGATGGATCTCCAATCAAATTGTACTTGTCTCAGCCAACCACAACCACACAATGCATATCCTCCTGTTTTTGCCACATACAAGCTCATTGTGGTTTCTTGGTTGTTGTATTTCACTATTATGAATGTCACTCCCACAGGAGTTATCTTTACATCAGTATAAATTCTTAGTTGGATATCTGCAAGTTTCAATTTAGTATCTTTGAAATGCCACTCAAACTCATTTTGTGACTGAATGACTGAAACAGCTGAGCTAGTGTCCATTTCCATTTTAATTAATTTGCCATTGACTTCTGGCATAAGCCACATTGCTTGTCTACTGCTAGTTGAGCAGTTGAACAAACTGTAAATCTCAATTCCACCCAGCCCTGTGTCACTATCATCATTATCAGATTTTTCATCAACACCATGAGCTCTCTTTTTGAAACTGCAACTTGACTTCCCTGTGCAGTATATTTATTTTTGTCTGCCTGACATGCTCTTTGTAAGTGTCAAACTTTGTTGTATTTTCTGCAAGTTTCACCTTTAAACCTGCTTTGATCTGGTGCATGTGAGCCCCTGCCACGATGGTAACACAATTTGCTTGGCCATGCAGATTTCTGCTTTAGAAGTTACAATTTTGTTTACACTCATTTTCAATCCTGACTGCAACTCAATTGCATCCCAACCTGCTGTTTCCATTGATATAGCAAATTCAGCTGCTCTTTTAAATGTGAGTTGCACTTCAGTTAGGAGCCATTTTTCAATACTTTCTTGTAAGATTCTACGAACTAAACAATCTCTCAGTGCATCATTAAGCCAATCACTGAACTGACAATACTCAGACAATCTCTTCAATTCAGCCACATATGCTAAAATGGACTCCCTCTCCTTTTGATTCCGCTTATGAAACATAAAGTCTTGTGCCTTCAACAACGTTTTCAGATCTAAATGTTCCTGCATTAACAGCAAAGTTCATTTCATCTGATTTGGTTGGAGCAGTTAAGCCTCTATGCAACTGCACGCCTTTAAACCCAACGCACTCAGCAAAATTGGTACTCGCTTTTCATTGGCTATTTCAGTTGCTTCAAAATATGCTCAATTCACTTGGTATGCAATATCCAGTTATCCTTTGTGCAATCAAACACATCTATCATTCCAATGTAGCCAGCCATTCCTGATTTTTAAAATGTATGGTTATTATCATGCAGTACTCACTGTTTATGAACCCTTGAATTTCATCCACTTTCTGCCTATTTTTACTCAAACATCTCGCTGCACTTCTGGAGAAAAAAAAAGTGCTGCACTTTTCTTTTAACTTGAATATCTCTCTCTCCCATTGTGAAAAATGAATGTGCTGCACATCAATAGGTAGGTAGTTGTCTCGAGTTCATTTTAACACTTAATTTTAATGTTACTGTAACTCCAAAACATAAAACTAATCAAAAGATAAGCATGGGGAACTGGGAGGTGTGTATATACTTCGTTTCACTTTTAGTGAGGTGCACACTTATGGCCTGGTGGCGTTGTGACATATGCTATTCACATACATTTACATATAACCCTTAATGAATTGTGTAAACAACAAAGAATGCTTAATCAAACAATATATTTACAATATTACTGATATATTAAATACACAGAAGTGAATATCACCAATAATTCTATCCTGGTCCAACTATGTAGATGCTATGGCCAAGACAGCTCACCAGTGCCTCTACTTTCTTATGAGGCTAAAGAAATTTGGCACGTTCTCTTTGACCTCCACCAATTTTTATTGATGCAAAAAGAAGAAAGCATCCAATCTGGATGCATAATGGCTTGGTATAGTAACTGCTCCGTCCGAGAATGCAAGAAACGGTATTGGGGGTAAGGTATTGGTGTGGGTGGAGAATTGGTTAGCAGACAGGAAGCAAGGAGTGGGAATAAACGGGACCTTTTCAGAATGGCAGGCGGTGACTAGTGGGGTACCGCAAGGCTCAGTGCTGGGACCCCAGTTGTTTACAATATATATTAATGACTTGGATGAGGGAATTAAATGCAGCATCTCCAAGTTTGCGGATGACACGAAGCTGGGTGGCAGTGTTAGCAGTGAGGAGGATGCTAAGAGGATGCAGGGTGACTTGGATAGGTTGGGTGAGTGGGCAAACTCATGGCAGATGCAATTTAATGTGGATAAATGTGAAGTTATCCACTTTGGTGGCAAAAATAGGAAAACAGATTATTATCTGAATGGTGGCCGATTAGGAAAAGGGGAGGTGCAACGAGACCTGGGTGTCATTATACACCAGTCATTGAAAGTGGGCATGCAGGTACAGCAGGCGGTGAAAAAGGCGAACGGTATGCTGGCATTTATAGCGAGAGGATTCGAGTACAGGAGCAGGGAGGTACTACTGCAGTTGTACAAGGCCTTGGTGAGACCACACCTGGAGTATTGTGTGCAGTTTTGGTCCCCTAATCTGAGGAAAGACATCTTTGCCATAGAGGGAGTACAAAGAAGGTTCACCAGATTGATTCCTGGGATGGCAGGTCTTTCATATGAAGAAAGACTGGATGAACTGGGCTTGTACTCGTTGGAATTTAGAAGATTGAGGGGGGATCTGATTGAAACGTATAAGATCCTAAAGGGATTGGACAGGCTAGATGCAGGAAGATTGTTCCCGATGTTGGGGAGGTCTAGAACGAGGGGTCACAGTTTGAGGATAGAGGGGAAGCCTTTTAGGACCGAGGTTAGGAAAAACTTCTTCACACAGAGAGTGGTGAATCTGTGGAATTCTCTGCCACAGCAAACTGTTGAGGCCAGTTCATTAGCTATGTTTAAAAGGAAGTTAGATATGGCCCTTGTGGCTACAGGGGTCAGGGGGTATGGAGGGAAGGCTGGGTTCTGAGTTGGATGATCAGCCATGATCATAATAAATGGCGGTGCAGGCTCGAAGGGCCGAATGGCCTACTCCTGCACCTATTTTCTATGTTTCTATGTTTCTAAACCGCTGAGAGCTCAGTGCATCACAGGAACCAGCCTCTCCTCCAAGGACTCTCTCTAGACTCCACATTGCCTCATTAAAACAGCCAACATAATCAAAGCCTCTACTCACCCCAGACATTCTCTCTTTCCTCCCCTCCCATCAGGCAGAGGATACAGAAGCCTGAAAGCATGGAACTCCAGGTTCAACAGCAGCTTCTTCCCTGCTGTAATAAGACTATTGACCAGTTCCACAGCCTGATACGATGACCTGTCGAGCACACAGCCTAACACACCTTGCACCTTAATGCCTACTTGCATTGCATTTTCTCTGCAACTGTAACGCTCTATTCTGCATCCTGTTATTGCTTCGTGTTTGTACTACCTCAATGCACTGATGCGATGAAATCTTGCCTGACAAATCTGTTGGAATTCTTTGAAGAAATAACAAGCAGGAGAGACAAAGGAGAATCAGTTGATGTTGTATATTTGGATTTTCAGAAAGCCTTTAACAAGGTGCTACACATGAGACTGCTTAACGAGCTATGAACCCATGGCATTACAGGGAAGATTCTAAGATGGATAAAGCAGTGGATGGTTGGCAGGAGGTAAAGAGCGAGAATAAAGGGAGCCTTTTCTGGTTGGCTGCCGGTGACTAGCTGTGTTCCACAAGGGTCTGTGTTGGGACTGTTTCTTTTTACGTCATATGTCAATGATTTGGATGATGGAATTGATGGATTTGTTACAAATTTTGCAGACTATCTGAAGATAGGTGGAGGGGCAGGTAGTTTTGAGGAAGTAGAGAGGGTACAGAAAGACTCAGACAAATTGGGAGAATGGGCAAAGAAATGGCAGATGGAATACAGTATCAGGAAGTGTATGGTCATGCGCTTTGGTGGAAGAAATTAAAGGGTTGACTAGTTTCGAAATGTAGAGAAAATACAAAAATCTGAGGTGCAAAGGGACTTGGAAGTCCTTGTGCAGGATTCCCTAAATGTTAATTTTCAGATTGAGTCTGTGGTGAGGAAGGCTAATGCGATGATAGCATTCATTTCAAGAGGACTAGAATATAAAAGCAAAAATATAATGTTTAGACTTTATAAAGCACAGGTGAGGCTTCAACAGGAGTATTGTGAGTAGTTTTGGGCCACTTATCTTAGAAAGGATGTGCTGAAATTGGAGAGAGTTCAAAGGAGATTCATGAAAGTGATTCCACGGTTGAATGACTTGTCATACAAACAGCATTTGATGGCTTTGGGCCTGCATTCACTAGAATTCAGAAGAATGAGGGGTGACCTAACTGAAACCTATTGAATAGTGAAAGGTCTTGATAAAGTGAATGTGTTGAGGATGTTTCCTATGGTGGGAGATTCCTAGACAAGAGGACTCAGCCTCAGAGTAGAGGGGCATCCTTTCAGAATGGAGAAGAGGAGGAATTTCTTTAGCCAGCGAGTGGTGAATCTGTGGAATTCTTTGCCGCAGGCAGCTGTGGAGTCCAAGTCTTTATGCATATTTAAGGCAGAGGTTGATAGATTTCTGATTGGTCAGGGCATGAAGAGATATGGGAAGAAGGCAGGAGATTGGGGCTGAGAGGAAAATTGGATCAGCCATGATGAAATGGCAGAACAGATTCAATGGGCCAAATGGCCTAATTCTGCTCCTATATCTTATGGTCTATCTGTGTGGATGACATGCCACAGCAAAGTTTCTTACTTTTACCTCAGTACGTGTGACAATAAGTTACACATTTACCAGCAATCTACTGCAAACAGAAATGTAATAAAAACCTTGTAATTTGACTTCATGTAGTATTATGATTCTTTCCCCGCTCTTTATCAAAAAACTGCCAAAAGACCTTTTACGTCAGATAGCGAATGCAGATAGGGCCAATGTTTGACATCTCACCTGAAGGACATCATTTCCACTATTGTTGTAGAATATAGAACAGAGAATAGCACAGCACAGTACAGGCCCTTCGGCCCACAATGTTGTGCTGACCATCAAACCCTGCCTCCTATATAACCCCCCACCTTAAATTCCTCCATATACCTGTCTAGTAGTCTCTTAAATTTCACTAGTGTATCTGCCTCCACCACTGACTCTCTGAGTAAAAAACCTTCCTCTAATATCCCCCTTGAACTTCCCACCCCTTACCTTAAAGCCATGTCCTCTTGTATTGAGCAGTGGTGCCCTGGGGAAGAGGCGCTGGATGTCCACTCTATCTATTCCTCTTAATATCTTGTACACCTCTGTCACGTCTCCTCTCATCCTCCTTCTCTCCAAAGAGTAAAGCCCTAGTTCCCTTCATCTCTGATCATTATCCATACCCTCTAAACCAGGCAGCACCCTGGTAAAATCTCCTCTGTACCCTTTCCAATGCTTCCACATCCTTCCTATAGTGAGGCGACCAGAACTGGACACAATACTCTAAGTGTGGTCTAACCAGAGTTTTATAGAGCTGCTTCATTACATCGCGACTCTTAAACTCTATCCCTCGACTTATGAAAGCTAACACCCCATAAACTTTCTTAACTACCCCATCTACCTGTGAGACAACTTTCAGGGATCAGTGGACATGTACTCCCGGATCCCTCTGCTCCTCCACACTACCACTATAGTCGTGTTTCTATAGCACCACAAAGTGCTGGTTATTGGACTCAAGCCTCCCTTGATTGTAAGGGCATCAAAGGTTACAGGGAGAAGTCAAGATAACAGGATTGAGAGGGAAAATAAGTCAGCCATGATCAATGTTGGAACAGACTTGATGGGCTGAATGGCCTAATCTTATGGACTAAGTGGGATTTACACCCACAACCCTTTAATTCATTATACTAACTGCATTATGCTGTTAGATGTACACAACCCTTGATCTCCTGCTGTAATTGACCTCACTAGACAAACAAGACAGCTCACATTTGCTAGAATTGTTCCCTAATGCAAAGTCAAAGTCTTAGTACAACTTATTATCATTTCATTTTCACTTCTAGCTATTTCTGGCATTCCAAGCCTGAATTCTTGAAACCACAATGAGCAAAACAGTTCTGAATTGTCTTCCTGTTTATTACTCGCCAGCGAACAGTGACAAAAGTCATTGCTTTCTGAACACAAACACGCAAGTGGTGCTTTTTATAAACCCAAACAAGAGAAAATCTGCAGATGCTGGAAATCCAAACAACACACACAAAATGCTGGAGGAACTCAGCTGGCCAGGCAGAATCTATGGAAACAGTTAAAAACTGTTCAATCTGTGTATGGTGTCTAACAGCCACATGACGTGCATGCGACTAATGCTAGTTAAAAAATGTTCGGCAAGTCTCATGCCCCATTTAAGTGCTGCAGTGTCCCAAATAAGTGAAGGGAATTTTCTTGATTTGCTTTTGTTCTTTGAGTGTTGTCCCAGATAAGTGGCTGCCGTGATTAACCAGTGGCCCAGTTAGCTGGAATCCACTGTACTGAGAGCAAGGGTTGTAAAGAGTCCTTGAAAGTGAGTCTGTAGGTTGCAGAATCAGGTCAGGGTTGTGGTGAGTGAACTTATTCACACCAGTTCAGGAGACTAATGAGTGTAAGGTAGTTACTTTTTCTGAGCCTGTTAGTGTGGGACTAAGGTTTCCGTACCTCCTGCCTAGTAGTATTGAGAAGAGGTCATAGTCTGGATGGCGGAGATCTTAGATGATGGCTGCTGCTTTCTCGTGGCAGGAGCCCATGTAAACATACTCAACAATGGGGAGGGCTTTGCCCTTGAATGACTGGACTGTACCCACCACTTTTTGTAGTCTTTTTTTGTTCCTGGACATTGGTGTTTCCATATCAGGTTGTCATGCAACCCGGCAGGATACTCTCCACTGTGCATTGATAGAAGTTTGTCAAAGCGAGAAACCCGCCAAAGGTCAAAACCACTTCTCTGCTACAAACTCATTTATATATTCAGTGATCACTTTATTAGGTACCTTCTGTACCTAACACAGTGGTCCCTGAGCATATATTTGTGGTCTTCTGCTTCAGTGGCCAATCCACTTCAAGGTATAACTTGCTGGGCGTTCAGAGATGCCGTTTTGCACACCACTGTTGTAACACGTGGTTATCTGAGTTACTGTCACCCTCCTGTCAGCTTGAACCAGTCTGGCCATTCTCCTCTGACCTCCCTCATGAACAAGGTATTTTCACCACAGACCTGCCACTCACTGGATGTTTTTTTGCTTTTCGCACCATTCTCTGTAAACTCCAGAGACTGCTGTGCGTGAAAATCTCAGGAGATCAAGAGTTTATAATATACTCAAACCATCCCATCTGGCACTAACAATCAATCCATGGTCAAGGTCACTTAGATCACATTTCTCCCCATTCTGATATTTACTCTGAACAACAACTGAACCTTTTGACCATGTCTGCATGCTTTTATACATTGAGTTGCTGCCACATATTTGGCAGATTAAATACTTGCATTAATGAGGTGTACCTAATAAAGTGGCCACTGTGCGAACAGTGCTGTTCCCAACCTCAATTCACAACAGCCAATGATGTGTATTTTTTGAAATGTTTATTTTCTTATAATATAGAGTCCCAAAAACAGCAATGAGATGACTAGTTGCTTCTTTAATGATGTTGGTTGAGGGATCAATATTGTCCAACCCACAGTTTCTGACTCAGAGAACTAACCACTGAATTATCAGAGACACAATGGGGATATTTCAAACAACGCTGAGGAAGTTAATCTGAAATGTTGATTTATTTTCGGTTTTATCTCACTTTCTTCAGGGAGCAGGCTCTGTAGTATTCACGCCAGAAGTACCAGACCCAAAAACAGTTCCTTCCCCCAAGCAGATCCCCAAGCAGCCTTAGCTGATCAACACCTCCACCGACTAACCCACCCCTCCACACCCCCAACCACCACTACTTTATCATTGCTCTGCCTTTAATACCATCATTCCAAATAAACTGATTCCTAAGCTCCGGAACCTGGGCCTTAGCGCTCAGATCTGTAGCTGGATCTTCAACTTCCTCACAGACAGGACCCAGGCTGTAGAAATAGGGGACAAGCTCTCCTCTACAATCACTCTGAGCACCGGTGCCCCACAGGGCTGTGTACTCAGCCCCCTGCTGTACTCACTGTACACCCATGATTGTGTAGCCAAGTTTCCATCAAACTCAATATATAAGTTTGCTGATGACACAACAATTGTAGGCCGTATCTCAGGTAATGATGAGTTTGAGTACAGAGAGGAAATTAAGAACCTGGTGGCATGGTGCGAAGACAATAACTTAACCCTCAATATCAGCAAGACGAAGGAATTGGTTGTTGACTTCAGAAGGAGCAGACCGCACGATCCAATTTACATCAGTGGTACGCAAGTGGAACAGGTCAAGAGCTTTAAGTTCCTCAGGGTCAATATCACAAATGACCTGACTTGGTCCAACCAAGCAGAGTTCACTGCCAAGAAGGCCCACCAGCGCCTTTATTTCCTGAGAAAATTAAAGAAATTTGGCCTGTCCCCTAAAACCCTTATTAATTTTTATAGATGCACCGTAGAAAGCATTCTTCTAGGGTGCATCACAACCTGGTGTGGAAGTTGTCCTGTCCAAGACCGAAAGAAGCTACAGAAGATTGTGAACACATCGCAGCACATCACACAAACCAATCTTCCGTCCGTGGACTCACTTTACACCACACGCTGTCGGAGCAGTGCTGCAAGGATAATCAAGGACACGACCCACCCAGCCAACAGTCTTTTCATCCCTCTTCCCTCCGGGAGAAGGTTCAGGAGCTTGAAGACTCGTACAGCCAGATTTGGGAACAGCTTCTTTCCAACTGTGATAAGACTGCTGAATGGATCCTGACCTGGATCTGGGCTGTACCCTCCAAATATCCGGACCTTGCTCTTGGTTTTTTTTGCACTACCTTACTTCCCATTTTTCTATTTTCTATTTATGATTTATAATTTAAATTTTTAATATTTACTATTTTAAACTATTTTTAATATTTTTAATATTTGTAATCCAGGGAGTGTGAAGCGCAGAATCAAATATCGCTGTGATGATTGTACGTTCTAGTACCAATTGTTTGGCGACAATAAAGTATGAAGTATAAAAGTATAAGTATTTCCTGTCAGAGCCATCTTATGTACAGACACTCCTGTGCCTAGTGTCACTATATGTACAGTACATACAATCAATCTGTGTATGTATATAAGCTATCTTATTTACTTATATTTATTGTGCTTTTTAATATCATGTTCTTATAATCTTATTATGTTACTTTAATGTTGCATTGGATCTGGAGTAACAATTATTTCTTTCTTCTTTACACTTATGTACTGGAAATGACATTAAACAGTCTTGAATCTTCTATCTTCAATCTTTCCCTCACCACAGAGTCATAGACTCATAGTCAATAGACAATAGATGCAGGAGTAGGCCATTCAGCCCTTCGAGCCAGCACCGCCATTCGCTGTGATCATGTCTGATCATCCACAATCAGTACCCTGTTCCTGCCGTCTCCCCATATCCCCTGACTCCGCTATCTTTAAGAGTTCTATCTAACTCTTTTTTGAAAGAATCCAGAGAATTGGCCTCCACTGCCTTCTGAGGCAGAGCATTCCACAGATCCACAAATTTCTGGGTGAAAAAGTTTTTCCTCAACTCTGTTCTAAATGGCCTACCCCTTATTCTTAAACTGTGGCCTCTGGTTCTGGACTCCCCCAACATCAGGAACATGTTTCCTGCCTCTAGCGCGTTCAATCCCTTAATAATCTTATATGTTTCAATCAGATCCCCTCTCATCCTTCTAAATTCCAGTGTATACAAGCCCAGTTGCTCCAATCTTTCAACATATGACAGTCCCGCCATCCCGGGAATTAACCTTGTGAACCTATGCTGCACTCCCTCAATAGCAAGAATGTCCTTCCTCAAATTTGGAGATCAAAACTGCACAGAATACTCCAGGCATGGTCTCACCAGGGCCCTGTACAACTGCAGGAGGACCTCTTTGCTCCTATACTCAACTCCCCTTGTTATGAAAGCCTATATGCCATTAGCTTTCTTCACTGCCTGATGTACCTGCATGCTTATTTTCAGGACTGATGAACAAGGACACCCAGATCTCGTTGTACTTCCCCTTTTCCTAACTTGACACCATTCAGATAGTAATCTGCCTTCCTGTTCTTGCCACCAAAGTGGATAACCTCACATTTATCCACATTAAACTGCATCTGCCGACTCACCCAACCTGTCCAAGTCACCCTGCATTCTCATAACAACCTCCTCACATTTTACACTGTCACCCAGCTTTGTGTCGTCTGCAAATTTGCTAATGTTACTTTTAATCCCTTCATCTAAATCATTAATATATATTGTAAACAGCTGCGGTCCCAGCACCGAGCCTTGCGGTACTCCACTAGTCATTGCCTGCCATTCTGAAAGGGACCCGTTAATCCCTACTCTTTGTTTCCTGTCTGCCAACCAATTTTCTGTCCATGTCAGTACCCTACCCCCAATACCATGTGTTCCAATTTTGCCCACTAATCTCCTATGTGGGACCTTATCAAAGGCATTTTGAAAGTCCAGGTACACTATGTCCACTGGCTTTCCCATGTTCATTTTAATAGTTACATCCTCAAAAAATTCTAGAAGATTAGTCAAGCATGATTTCCCCTTCGTAAATCCATGCTGACTTGGACCGATCCTGTTACTGCTATCCAAATATGCCGCTATTTCATCTTTTATACTTGACTCCAGCGTCTTTCCCACCACTGGTGTCAGGCTAACTGGTCTATAATTCCCTGTTTTCTCTCTCCCTCCTTTCTTAAAAAGTGGGATAACATTAGCTACCCTCCAATCCTCAGGAACTGATCCTGAATCTATAGAACATTGGAAAATGATTACCAATGCGTCCACGATTTCTAGAGCCATCTCCTTAAGTACCCTGGGATGCAGACCATCAGGCCCTGGGGATTTATCAGCATTCAGTCCCATCAGTCTACCCAACACCATTTTCTGCCTAACGTGAATTTCCTTCAGTTCCTCCGTTACCCTAGGTCCTCTGGCCACTATTACACCTGGGAGATTGTTTGTGTCTTCCCTAGTGAAGACAGATCCAAAGTACCTATTCAACTCGTCTGCCATCTCCTTGTTCCCCGTGATAAATTCACACGTTTCTGTCTTCAAGGGCAAAACTTTGGTCTTAACTAATTTTTTCCTCTTCACATACCTAAAGAAGCTTTTACTATCCTCCTTTATATTTTTGGCTAGCTTACCTTCGTATCTCATCTTTTCTCCCCATATTGCCTTTTTAGTTATCTTCTGTTGCTCTTTAGAAGTTTCCCAATCCTCTGGCTTCCTGCTCATCTTTGCTATGTTATACTTCTTCTCTTTTATTTTTATACTGTCCTTGACTTCCCTTGTCAGCCATGGTCACCCCTTACTCCCCTTAGAACCTTTCTTCCTCTTTGGAATGAACTGATCCTGCACCTTCTGTATTATTCCCAGAAATACCTGCCATTGTTGTTCCACTGTCATCCCTGCTAGGGTATCTTTCCAGTCAACTTTGGCCAGCTCCTCCCTCATGGGTCCATAGTCCCCTTTGTTCAACTGTAATACTGACACTTCTGATTTTCCCTTCTCCCTCTCCAATTGTAGATTAAAACTTATCATATTATGGTCACTACCTCCTAATGGCTCCTTTACCTCGAGTTCCCTTATCAAATCCGGTTCATTACACAACACTAAATCCAGAATTGCCTTCTCCCTGGTAGGCTCCAGTTTAAGCTGCTCTAAGAATCCATCTCGGAGGTACTCCACAAACTCCCTTTCTTGGGGTCCAGTACCAACCTGATTTTCCCAGTCTACCTGCATGTCGAAATCCCCCATAACAACCGTAGCACTACCTTTGCGAAATGCCAAGTCATAGAATCATAGAAAAGTACAGCACAGAAACAAGCCCTTCAGCCCATCTAGTCCATGTCAAACCATTTAACCTGCCCAGAGCAATCGACCTTTGCAGGTTTGCTACAGCTGTTGGGAGTGGATTAAACTAATATGGCAGGGGGATGGGAACCAGGAAGATAGAGCTGAGCAGGTTTACAAGCAGATGAAGTAACGTAATATGAATTTAAGGAAGGACAGGCCAATGATTGGGTACAACTGCAGACAGAGCAAAAAGTTAAGTTGTACTACAGAGGCAAAATTAATAAGGGCGAAGAATTTAGGACTGAAGGGGCTGCCCTTAAATGCACATAGTATTCAGAATAAGGTGGATGAATTTATGGTGTGATTAGAGATTGGTCAGTATAACGTTGTGGCTGAAAGAAGGTCACACCTGTGAGTTTAACATTGAAGGATATACTTTGTATCGAAAGGACAGGCAGGAAGGCATAGGCAGTGGTGTGGCTCTGTTGGTAAGAGATGGAATTACATCTTTAGAAAGAGGTGACATAGGGTCAGAGAATATCAAATTTTTGAGGGTGGAGTTAAGAAACTGAAAGGGTAAAAAAACCAACATGGGAATCATATATAGGCCTCTAAATAGTAGCCAAGATGAGGGGTTGAGATTGCAATGGGAGATGGAAAAGGCATGTAATAAAGGCAATGTCACAATTGTAATGGGGGACTTCAACATGCAAGAGGATTGGGAAAATTAGGTTGGTGTTGGATTGCAAGAGAGGGAGTTTGTTGAATGCCTACAAGGGGGCTTTTTAGAGCAGCTTGTGTTTAAGCCTACTAGAGAAAAGGCTATTTTAGATTGGGTATTGTGTAATAACCCCAATTTTATTAGACAGCTTAACGTAAAGGAACCCTTAGGAGGCAGTGATCATAATATGATTAAATTCATATTGCAGTTTGAGAGAGAGAAGCATAAGTCACATGTATCGGTATCATAATGGAATAAAGGGAATTACAGAGGCATGAGAATGAAGTTTGCCCAACTGGATTGGAGGAGGATACTGGCAGGGATGATGGCAGAATGGAGGTGGCTGAAGTTTCTGGGAATAATTCTCAAAGCGCTGATAGATATGGCCCACAGCTGAAGTTTTCAAATGGCAGAGCGAGGCAATTGTGGCTGACATGGGAAATGAGGGTCTGCATAAAAGCCAAGTAAAGGGCATATAAGTGAGTGGGAAGTTCGATGATTGGGAAGTTTTAAAATCCAACAAAAGGCAACTAAAAATCTATAAGAAGGGAAAAGATGAAATATGAGGGCAAACTAGTAGTAATATAAAGCAGGATACTAAAGGTTTTTCAGTATAATAAAGAATAAAAGGGAGGCGAGAGTTGATATTGGACCACTGGAAAATGATGCTGGTGAGGTAGTAATAGGGGACAAAGAAATGGCAGATGAACTTAATCAGTCAACATCTATCCAAATACTCATCTATCTGGTCCCTTGGAATACCTTCCAGTACTTTTCCCACTGAATTCGGACTCACTGGCCTACAATTTCTTGGTTTACTTTTAGAGCCTTTCTTAAACATTAGCTATCCTTCAATCCTCCGGTACCTCACCTGTCATTAAGGATGACTTAAATATCCCCGCTAGGAGCCCTGCAGTTTCTGCACTTGCCTCCCACAGGGTAACACCTTGCCAGGCCCTGGGGATGTATCCACTCTAATTTGCCTCAAGACAGCCAGCACCAGCTCCTCTGTAATCTGTACTGGGTCCATGACATTGGTGCCAATCTGCTTCACCTCTATAGACTCCATGTCCATTTCCTGAGTAAATACAGATGCAAAAAAATGCATTTAGGATCTCCTCCATCTGATTGGGTCCACATATGGATTACCATTCTGACCTCCCAGAGGACCAATTTTGTCCCTTGCAATCTTTTTGCTCTTAACGTATCTGTAGAATCCCTTAGGATTTTCCTTCACCTTGTCTGCTAAGGCAACCTCATGCCTTCTTTTAACCCTCCTGATTTCTTTCTTAAGTGTTCTCTTCCATTCTTATACTCCATAAGAACCTCATTTGTTCCTACCTGCCTACACTTGCTATGCACCTTCTTTTCATTTCTTAACTAGGGCCTCAATATCTCTTGAAAACCGAGGTTCCTAAACCTGTTGTCTTTACCTTTCATTCTGAGAGGCACATACAAGATTTCCACTATTAAAATTTCACTTTTGAAGGCCTCCCACTCGCCAAGTACACTTTTGTCAGAAAACAGCCTATCCCAAACCACACTTGCCAGATCCTTTCTGATGCCATCAAAATGGCCTTTCCCCAATTTAGAACCTCAAGCCACTGACCAGACCCATCTTTTTCCATTATTACTTTGGAACTGATGGCATTATGATCACTGGATGCAAAGCGTTCTCCTACACAAACGTCTGTCACCTGCCCTGTCCCACTCCCTAATAGCAGATCCAGTATTGCACACTTTCCCACTGGGACTTCTATTTATTGAAAGTGCAAAGTGTTTTGTTATTGAGTGAGTTGGAAGTGGAGATGTGAATTTTGTTGCTAATGAAGTCTGGGCATACACTTGGAGATTTTCCCATGTTCCTTAGCTTTCTGTCAGTCAAATCTCCTTAGCTTTTTCCTATGATTCCATTATTACAACTTAAGGCATCCGTTAGACTTGTGAGACCATGGATCTGCACCTGGAAAGTCTTCACTCTCCTGGGCGCAGGCCTGGGCAAGGTTGTATGGAAGACCAGCAGTTGCCCATGCTGCAAGTCTCCCCTCTCCACAACACCAATGTTGTCCAAGGGAAGGGCATTAGGACCCATACAGCTTGGCACCAGTGTCGTCGCAGAACAATGTGTGATTAGGTGCCTTGCTCAAGGACACAACACGTTCCCTCGGCTGGGGCTCGAACTCACGACCTTCAGGTCGCTAGTCCAATGCCTTAACCACTTGGCCACGTGCCCACACATTATTTCTTCCATTATTACAACTAGTAGCTGAATATTCGAAGAGGTGAAGGAACACATACCCAAGAAATTTTTGTTCTGAAGTTTCCCACAGCAGGATTTCACTTTCTATATCCTGGAGCTTCCAGGCCAAAGTTGAACATAATTTATTATCAAAATACATACATTTCACCTGAGATTCACTTTCATACAGGCAGTCACTTTCTTACAGACATTCACAGTAGAACAAAGAAATACAGGCCCTCTGAGATAGTGACACCCAATGAGTTTAAAGTTACTGACACTCTCCATCTCTGATGATTATTGGCTCATGGACCTCTGGTTTCCCTCTCCTGATGTCTACAATCAGTTTCTCGGTCTTATTGATATTGAGTGAGAGGTTGTTGTTATCACATCTGTCATAAGGGGGCATTGGTGGCGGACCCAAATGCAAGACACAGACACTGAAGTACAAGGAACAGGACTAGGCAAGTCAAAAAAGCAATAGAAGTGGGGAAGAAAGGACGCTGGCCATGACACAGGCCCTGGACGAGACAAGGATACAGAGCCTAGGCCAGGACTTGACTAGGATAGCAGAACCAGGACATGGAACTTGGAACTAGGAGCCTGGGCTTGAACTCCGAGCCAGAGACTGGACAAGGACCCAGAAACTGGGTCTTGACTCGGGCTCGGACCCCGGATCTAGGCGAAGACATGATGAGACTTGGGTTCTTCGAGGCTTGGGTATGGACTCCGAGCCAGAGACTAGGCAAGGACCCAGATCCTGGGACTTGACTCGAGCTCAGACTCCAGAACTAGGTGAGGATAAGATTTGGCTACAGGACCAGGAGAGGCAACAGGACTGTACATGAGACTCCTGGACAGGACAAGGGAACTCCAGCACAGGCGAGGGAACCTCAGCACCAGACTGGGCAAGGTACTCCTGGGCTGGGTGGGACACATGGACAAGATGAGAACACAAAGCCATGGCTTGGACAAGACAAGGTTCTTGGGTCGTGGCTAGGACTGGACGAGACCCGAAGCCTTGACTTGGTCGACGGAGAGACAGGAACGCAGAGCCTTGGTCAAGGGAGAGACAGGAACATGAAAGGCAGAGCCCGGACCCCTCCTTGGAAACAGGACGTAGGGCCGGGACTCATTACACAGAACGCAGAATACGACGAGACGATTCCCAACACTGGGTAGCGGCAAATAGACAGTTCCTTATTTTGCTCCGGCGGTTGAACTTGCCAGCGGTGAAGGTTGCAGGCGAGGCGGGGTGTCATCAGCAAACTTATTTATGGTGTTGGATCTGTGCTTAGCCACACAGTCATGGGTGTAAAGCGAGTAGAGCAGAGGGCTAAGCACACAGATCCAGGATCCAATTACACAAGCGGGTATTGAGGCCCAGGTCTTGGAGTTTACTGATTAGTTTTGAGGGGATGATGGTATTGAATGCTGGGTTGTAATCGATAAAGAGCATCCTGATGCATGCATCTTTGCTGTCCAGGGCTGTGTGAAGAGCCAACGATATAGCATCTGCTTTGGTAGGCGAACTGGAGCGGATCCAAGTCGCCCCTCAGACAGGAGCGGATCAGCTTCAACACCAGCCTCTCAAAACACTTCATCAACCGTGGATATAGATGACACCGGGCGATAGTCACTTAGATAGGTTACCACGCTCTTTTGGGGCACCGATACGATTAAAGCCTGGAATTTTAAAAAGCTGTGTAGAGGTTTTCCAGATGAAGAAAAAGAGAAAGCTGGAAGGGGTTCTCAATCTTTACTCAGCTGACTTTACTGACACACCAAGCCCCTCCTACTTCTGAAAGGAGGCATCGTCGAGACGCCTCCAGCGGCGAGGAAGCTGGTGATCTCTTGGTGGCGGAGCTGTACCGGCTCACCGCACTTTCTCCGAGGACGATCTCTTCCCAAGCTTGCTCGGAATCAGCCGATAGTACTTGTGGTTTTCCTTCCTGCAAAGCCGCCGAACCCTTGCCCTCCGGCTCCCAGTCATGATGTGGCGGACCGGGCTGTTGTTCGGGATCTTGATGATCGCCGTTTTCTTTTTCCAGTGGGACCTCGTCTTACTGGGGCTGTGCATCGTCTGCTGGGCCGCCCCTTGGCCGGCCGAGGGTGCCTTCGACGAGCGGGATAACAGCGCTGCCGGCGGCGGTGCTTGTCCGGAGAGTACGGTGAGTGCTGTGTCTTCTGTAGCGCGCCCGATTACACGGAGCGGGAGAGGAGTTAGGAAGTGCTGCCGATGCCCTCTCACCTATGTGCCCACTCCTTTCAAAGTTCTGCAAGGGATCCGAAAGTTCAATATTCTTAACGCTGCATTCCGCTTGTTATTGGTACCGAGTCATCAGTGAATGATCTGAGTTTTTCTATGGTAAAAACTTCTGAGTTCTGCGGTTGTTCGTGTTACATTGCCGTTGATAACTCGAGTGGGATTTATCGTTGTGTGCATAATTCCGGTGAAGTACAATGAAGATCTCAACTCGCAGCAGCATCACACAACCAAATACTGTACTGCTCTTATCACGACTTCATGAATCGGGTTTATTATCACAGACATATGTCGTGAAATTTATTGTTTTGTGGCAGCCGTATAGTGCAAAAATCAGTAAAAATTGCGATGAACTGGATCAGCAAATTTGCAGATGACACCAAGATTGGGGGTGTAGTGGACGGCGAGGAAGACTATCAGAGCTGGCAGCGGGATCTGAATCTACTGGGAAAATAGGCTGGAAAATGGCAGATGGAATTTAATGCAGTCAAGTGTGAGCTGTTACACTTCGGTAGGACCAACCAGGGTAGGACTTTACACAGTGAACGGTAGGGCAGCGTAGAGCAAAGGGATTTGGGACTACAGGTCCATAATTGGTCACAGGTAGATAGGGTTGTAAAGACAGCTTTTGGCACATTGGCCTTCATAAATCAGTGTACTGAGTACAGAAAATGGGATGTTACTTTAAAGTTGCATAAGACATTGGCAAAGCCTAATTTGGAGTATTGTGATGAAATCACAAACACTAGAAAGTCTGCAGATGCTGGAAATCCAAGCTACTCATACAAAATGCTGGAGGAACTCAGCAGGCCAAATTGTGTGTAGTTTTGGTCAACTACCTATAGGAAAGATGTAAACAAGGTTGAAAGAGTACCAAAAACATTTACAAGGATGGTGCCGGGTCTGGAGGACCTGAGTTATAAGGAAAGATTGAATAGGTTAGGACTTCATTCCTTGGAACATAGATTGAGGGGAGGTTTGATAGAAGTATACAAATTATGATGGCTTTTTTCCACTGAGGTTGAGTGGGACAACAACTGGAGGTTATGGTTTAAGGGTGAAAGGTGAAAAGTTGAAGGGAACATGATGGGAAACTTCTTCACTCAGAGGGTGGTGAGAGTGTAGAACGAGCTGCCAGTGCAAGTGCGATTTTACTTTCAGTGTTTAAAAGAAGTTTGGATAGGTGGGAGGGATATGGATGGCTATGATCTGGGTGCAGATTGCTGGGACAAGGCATCTTAAATGGGTCAGCATGGACTAGATGGGCTAAAGGGCCTGTTTCTGTGCTGTACTTTTTTATGACTCTAAAAATCATTACTTTGGAATAGTGAGGCAGTGGGTTTATGGACTGTTGAGAAATCTGATGGCAGAGGGAAAGAAGCTGTTCCTAAAATGTTGAGTGTGGGTCTTCAAACTCTTGTGCCTCCTCCCTAAATGCCTCAGAAGTGAAGGCCATCTCTTTAGAACGGAGATGAGGAGGAATTTATTTATCCAGAGGATGGTGAAACTGGAATTCATTGCTCCAAGTCATTGAGTATATTTGAAGTGGGGGTAGATAGCCTCTTGAGTAGTAAGGGTGTCAAATGTTACAGGGAGAAGACAGGAGAATGGGGTTGAGACGGACAATAAATCAGCTCTGATCCACCTCGGTGGGCCAAATGGCCTAATTATGTTTAGTATGTTTTATAGTCTAATGATTGTAATGGGAAGAAGACATGTTCTGGGTTTTCAAGGCTGAGTTATTTGAATTATTACTGTTGGGTACCTGATGCTATCCTATAATGCAGTCAATCGTCTAATGAATCTATATTGACCAAACCACCACCTCCCTGCAGAGTGCACTTTGCTAATTCCCCTGATAACAGGGCGTGGGTGAGAAATGGTCTCCATGGGTAATGTGTGCACAATCAACAATAAAAACAGAACATGCTGGGAACACCCAGTAGGTCAGGCAGCATCTGTGGAAGAGAAAGTAAGTTTCAGGTCCAAGACTGGTGGCCTGGAATTATTTTGTTTCCAGTTCTGATGAAGAGTTCTGAACTTGAAACATTCATTCTCATTCTCTCCCCACAGATGCTTCCTGACTTTACTTCAGTTTACCAGCACAAACATATTTTTGACATAAAACACAAATGCTAAAATATGAAGGTTATAAAGCAAGATATTCCCTTCCTAGTATTCTTTTGAACTGATGTTGGATTAAGATTCACTATTGAGACTGTCAGTGTTTGTTTATGAGAATTTCTGGATTTGCTACATCATGCTCTTTCTTTTCTCCATCTGAAATCTCCTCTGTGTAAGACACAACATGTCTATTTCTTTGGTTGTTGTTCATCTTAAGTTATCCCTCTGACCTCAGGTTTTTGCCCGGTTCTCTGAGTCACCGCCCACAAAAATCTCCAGCCCATCACAAGAGAGTAAATACAAGTGTATTTGAAGAAGTTATCTCAGCTGAACTGACTGTCATAATTCGAAATTAAAACAGAGTTGGATGAAGAAGTTGATTTTTCCACATTGCCCTTCTCTCTTCTTCCATTCGCCATTTCAGCTCTCCTCTTACCTCTTCTCCTCACCTGCCCATCACCCCTGATGCCCCTCCTCCTTCCCCTTCTCCCATGAGCCACTCTCCTCTCCTATCAGGTTCTTTCTTCTTCAGCCCTTTCCCTTTTCCACCTATCACCTTCCAGCATCTTACCACCCCACCCACCCACCTACCTGCCCCCTCACCTGGCTTCACCTGTCACCTTCAAGATTGTACTCCTTCCCCCACCTTATACTGGCCAGCCCCCTTCCTTTCCAGTCTTGATGAATGGACTCGGCCCGAACAGTCGACTGTTTATTCCTCTCCACAGATGCTACATGGCCTGCTGAGTCCCTGCAGCATTTTTTATGTGTTACCCTTCTTTCCAGCATTTGTAGAATCTCTTGTGTGGATGAAGAAGGTACCATCTTATGTTGTCTCCTCAGAATAGCAATCCCACACATATTTATATCATTCCCCCATCCAGGAAAACTGATTAACAATTGTTGTAAGTGTAGGGGTTTCTTCTTTTATGTTACTACGTTGGCTAATTAAAATGGCTTCTTTGTTATGTTAACTGCTGAGAAAGTTCTCTCACTGGCAACTTGTTTGGGTTATATTATCGATAAGAGAGCAAACGAACCAATCGGGATGGATGTTATTCTTTCTAGTGTGTCTGTAAGTTATTGTGATGCGCGGGTTTTTGGGGAGAAGGCGTGATGGACAGGGAGGGAATGGACAAGGTGCTGTGAGCTGGCTAATGGGGTCGGACCCTGAGCAGGGTTCCGAGGTCTAGGCTGTTCGGCGAGGAAAGTGGAGATGGAGACAGACTCGTGTGGAGCGTCTGTTCGACCACCATGGTTGGTCCCAGGCGGCCGGTCGAGGTGGTCAGAGGGGATCGAATGGTGAAGAGAGGATCGTTACTAGAGCCCCAACTGTTGTGCACGAAGAGATTGAACAGATTAAGTGTGGCGCCTTTTATTTTCCTTTTATATTTTATCTCTATTAATTATATAGTTTCAGTAATATCTATAAACTGTAATTCATTGAATCGTATATGGTGTATTGTCTGTTATTTGGAGGGGTGGGGTACATCACACAGCATCCACACCAACTTAATTACCCAGTTCAGCGGGGCTGAGGGCTGTTTCCCTAGACGACAGTGAGTTGAGCGACCCTGAGGCTTGCCTGGGGGGCTACATTTGGGGCCTTTTGTCTGGGATTGGATTCAGTGCTGTGCTGCGTGGTTGCCCTGTTTAAATCAGTAATGTGTGTCTCTGTGGGTTATTTGCTGGTTATTGCTGCATGCGTGTTGGGTGCGGTCTTTGTTCGAGTTCAGGCTGGCATTGACGAGTTGGAGGTGGCACTGGGGGCTGTCCATGCGGTTGGGAGAGAGAGGAAAGAGTGGTCTGATTCGGAGGTAGTGTCTGTGAATAAGTGTTCCAGCTATGGCAGGCTCTGCCTGGCTTTTGGGATATTGTCCACTCCAAAAGGGGTGGAGGAGTGCGAGACGCGGATGGAGCGGATCTCTCAGTTGTTAGACGAGTGGCAGTGCTCGGTTGAGGGAGAGCGACAGGGATTGGTTGAAGGTTTAAGTAGGCGGGCTGTTGACGGTGTTAGAGCTGTCAGGTTCAATTACAGCGTAGTGACAGCTGCCAGTTATCTGAAAGAGGGGGAGAAGTTTTCAGTGTATCTTCTCTGGCTAGGTAGGCAGCTAAATTGCTTGCAGTGCCAGGGGGATCATTTCAGGGGATCAGCCCCTCCCTCAGTTGTTCAGCTGATCAGAGAGGTGTCAGGAAACTTAGTGGAGGCCCAGTGGGGGAACAGCTTGGTGTCTCTGGGGGAGCGCCTTCCCAGCAATGTACCAAGGAACTTCTGAAAGGAAAAGACCCTATTCCTGAAGGCTTAGAGGAACCACGCCCCATGGTGTCGTTACAGATAGATGGAAGTGATGCTAAAGCCATCCTCGACACCGGGGCACAGGTGAAGTTGTTGTACAGTTCGTTTTACAACCGGTGTCTAAAGCATTTACCCTTGACAACCGTAAGGGCACCGGAGATTTTGGGTACCAGTGCCAGTAGTTATCCAGAAGACGATGATTGGTTAGTGACCCTGGAGTTCATGGGGGCATTGTCTGGGCACCCAGCATGTCGAGCTGCTTCTGAGGACGTGTGTAGCAGCCTTGAGCCGGTACCGAATTTAAACGAGACCCAAATGTGGTACTGCCTGGGGGAAGTATCTGAGGGTGAGACCTTCTTAGTAGACGCTCCGAAGGAGGGGAGTTGACCGCTGAAGACACCTCGGTGAGAGAGAGGTTGCAGCGACTGGACCCTGTAGCCGTGGAAGCCGTAGGCAGCGTGTGTGTGGATTATAAAACTCTGAACAGGCGCACTGTCAGTGACCAGAATACGGCCCTGAGGGCTGAAGACACAATGGTCTATTTGTATGGTGCGACGTTGTTTAATGTGCTGGATCTGAGAAGACGGCTGTTACTGGTTCCCTAGGATTCTTCCGGTCCGAAAAGATACCAAAGGGCATATCTGGAGCCCCTGCAATCGTCCCGTGGGGGATGAGGAAGACTATGGGGGAAGTGAAGGTGTGTGGAGTTTTGACGTATGTGGATGACTGCCTAGAGCTTGGATTCACCTGGGGGGACTATGAGGCGAGGGGAGCGGCTAAGCCCGGGCGACAAAGAGTTAAAGAATTAAAACTTTCTTTGGACGAGTTCCAGGTCTGGAGAAAAAGGCAGTTCGCGGCAAAGTGACCGAAACGAAGTGTAAAACGTGGAGAAGTTTTTGGCCGGCGGAGTTTGGTGCATTCGGAGAAAAATGACCTGACATACCAGTTGAACTTCCTGGGGTTGGAACAGACGGTGGTGGACCTGGGGAAGGAAACTCGGGTCGTCAATCGGAATGAGACGCTGGGGAGAGAGGGGACGACCATTGAAGACTTGGAGTTCACGCTCGTCAAAGTGGAGACGGAGAAACAGAATTCCAAGCCGACACTGCGGTCATGTACTGAGGAATTAATCCAGAGAGACGAAACAATGACCCACCTTCGAAAGGATCAGCAGAAACTCAAGACATCGATCCAGAAAAGATTGGAAGACTTACAAATTGGGGCAGGCAAAGGAAGCTGTCTGACTAAGGCCAGCAGAAAACTGAGAGCCCAGAGAGGGGAGCTTGACTACCCTTCCGAGGAGGTGAAGCAAATGAGGACAGATCTCGGAAAAGGGAGGCAGACGCTTGAAAGGAACCTGAAGATGACTATCGACAGTTTAAATGAAGTGGAAAAAACTGGAAGTTGACCTGGAAGGAGTCATCAGGAAGAAAAACCTGAAGGCTGAACATCCTTTAACTGCTGCTCTTCAGGTCGGGGTGGAAGAAGCTGGTGGGGTAACTGCGTCCCAGATCAAGATGGCCAAGACGCGTGGGTCAGAACTGCTGAGACTGTGGCGAGAGCTGGAGGAGGCAGAGAAGAAGCTGACGTCTCGACTGCAGGAGATTGAAGAGGATGCAGGGGCAGCTCAGGCTAAGTGCTTCAGTTTGGAGAAACTCAAACAGCAGCTACCGATCGAGGGAATGAGGAAGAATACGGATTAGAAGGATGATGTGCGGGATGTGTGGTACGTGCTGCCTTTCGCTAACTTCCACTTGGTCGAGGAAGAGACCTTTGCCCCTTCCCCACTGAGTCAGGTGTAGTGGGGAGGGCTAGCTGTGGGCAGCCTGGGTTACAGCAGGACCAGGAAGGAAAAGAAGTGGGGCCCTGGACCCGGGACAGGGGGACTCTGAGTTGCAGTGGAGGCATGAGTGAGAGATTGAGAGCAGACCCAAAGTGTCCCCCATAGTGTCCGAGCCTTAAGGGTTTAGGTGAGGGGGTACGGAGGTCTCGGAGGATTAGGAAACTCCCAGATAGGTTGGCCTATGTAGCGCCCGTGGGACCAGGCGTAAGGTCCACTGTTTGGGGAGCAATGTCACTGTGTGTACCTGGATTGGGTTTTTGTGTCTGCAGGACTGGTTGGCGAGTTATTTAGAAGTCACGAGGACACGACTTTATTTGGTGGGGGGAGAGGGTTGAGGTTTCTTCTTTTATGTTACTGTGTAGGCTAATTAAAATGGCTTCTTTGTTATGTTATAATTAAAATGGCTTCTTTGTTATGTTAACTGCTGAGAAAGTTCTCTCGCTAGCAGCTTGTTTGGGTTATACTATTGATAAGAGGGGGAACGAACCAATCGGGATGGATGTTATTCTTTCTAGTGTGTCTGTAAGTTATTGTGATGCGCGGGTTTTTGGGGAGAAGGCGCGATGGACAGGGAGAGAATGGACAAGGTGCTGTGAGCTGGCTAAAGGGGTCGGACCCTGAGCAGGGGTCCGAGGCCCAGGGTCTTTGGCGAGGAAAGTGGAGATGGAGACAGACTCGTGTGGAGCGTCTGTTCGACCACCGTGGTTGGTCCCAGGCGGCAGGTGGAGGTGGTCAGAGTGGATCGAATGGTGAAGAGAGGATCGTTACTAGAGCTCCAACTGTTGTGCATGAAGAGATTGAACTTTGATAAGTGTGGCACCTTTTATTTTCCTTTTATATTTTATATCTATTAATTATATAGTTCCAGTAATATCTGATAAACTGTAATTCATTTAATCATATATGGTGTATTGTCTGTTATTTGGAGGGGTGGGATACATCACACAGCATTCACACCAACTTAATTACCCAGTTTGGCGGGGCCGAGGGCTGTTTCCCTAGACGACAGTGAGTTGAGCGACCCTGAGGCTTGCCTGGGGGGCTACGTTAGGCTGATGATGTGATAGGTGTTTCAGTATAAAACTGAAGCACCATGCAATAAACACTTTACAGGGAGCCACAGTATCATACAGGTTAGTGCAATGCATTTACAGCCGGGGGGCACCAGAGTTCGGAACTCAATTCCGACGCCATCTCTACGGAGTTTGTACGTTCTCCTTGTGACCATGTGGGTTTCCTCCGGGTGCTCTGGTTTCCTCCCACATACCAAAGATGCACAAGTTAGGGTTAGTGTGTTGTGCGTATATTATTTTGCAACCGGAAGTGTGGCAACATTTGCAGGCTACCCCCAGGACAGTCCTCGGACCGTGTTTGGCGTTGACGCAGAACAACATAGTTCACCGCATGAGTCGATGTTTCGATGTACATTTGGTAGATAAAGCTAATCTTTACATCTCCAAACCCCGATTCGCATCATTTCACCTACCACATGGCTAACTGGATTTTTGCTGCGTTTACAATAGTTTGAAGGGACTATTGTTGGAGGGAATGAACTTTGTTCATCTGTAATTTGTATAGTGTCGTACAATTGTGAAATATTTTTGAAATGCCCTTCCCACAGTCTCTCTGACCTCCTGCCGTCAGGCAGAAGGTATCACAACATAAGATTCAGAACTATCAGACTGCGTAGCAGCTTCTGCTCTGAAGCTGTTAGAATTCTTGACACCCTACCGCTCCCCAGCACACACGTACCCCCTGTCTGAATGCCCTGTCATGCCATCCCCACCCCACCCTGACTCTCCAACTCACAGACACACTCTCATCCTGTACTGGTCACTTTTCATCTTTTATTGCTGCTGTTTCACATATTTATATGATAGTTTTATTATAATAGTGCCAGTAATATGATATTGTCTTACCTAAATGTGCACCTCACATTTTATGTCAACCTGTCAACCTTCAGGCCATGTCACTCAGGGACTTCTGCCGGTATTATTCTGTGACTGTATGTTCTGGATCATAACTACATGTGCTGTGTGTGACTGTATGTATTGTGTTTTGTATCTTGGCCCCAGAGGATCAATGTTTCATTCAGCTGTATATCTGTGTACGGTTGAGTGACAATAAACTTGAACTGAAAATTATTATCCAAATCACAGCCAGCTATGACTAAGTGTTTTGGGAAAAGCTGTTAATTAGCGTGGTGTGATCTCCCAGTACACTTCCTGTTCCATAATTGGGGCCTTGTCATCAGAAATTCTTGATCCCTTCATTCTTTTCAACGAAGTGTTAGGATGAGTTTCAGTAATTGTCCCTTTAGTCCACAGTAGCGGCCTAGGGAATGATTCAGGGATGGCAGTTTGGAGTTAATATGAGGCCTGCTGAGGCTGTGGATTAAGGAGATGGTTGCATCACTGTCTGGTATGGAGGGACCACTGCTCAGGGTCAGAAAGGTTGCAAACTCAGCCAGCCTCCTCATGGGCCTCCGCAGCCTCGAAGACCTCTTTAAAAGGTGATGCCTCAGAAAGGTAGCATCATTAAGGACCCCTACCACCCAGTACATGCCCTCTTCTCATTACCAGCATCCAGGAGGAAGTACAAGAGCCTGAAGATGCACATTCAATGTTTTAGGAACAGCTTCTTCCCCTTCTCCATCAGATTTCTGAACAGGCAATGAACCAACCCATGATCTCTACTTTACTATGTTTTGGCTTTCTTTTTGCACTACTGATTTTATATATTTCTTACTGTAATTTGTAGTTGTTTAAAGTGTACTGCTGCCACAAAACAACAAATTGCATGACTTATGCCAATTATACTAAACCTGATTCTGATTCGGAATGATAATGGTAGCCCACCTTTAGCACGGTTGAACTCTCCTGTTTGCTCAGTTCATGAATGAGTTTCACTTTCTGTTCACTTGCTTCTCCTGTTGCGATACCTGACGTTTCAGTTTGCTACTTGTAACCATGGTTTCAATTGACTGGATAAATGATTAGCAGTCATTCTGCAATGTTTAAGTCTGCTGAGGCTTCACAGTCAGGACTGGTGTCTTTGAATCACTTGAAGCCAAGACATAGGAGCAGGATTAGGCCATTCGGCCCTTCAAGTCTGCTCTGCTGTTCCATCGTGGCTGTTTTATTATCCCTTTCAATCCTATTCTCGTGCCTTCTCCCTTTGATGTTCTGACTCCTCATTAAATGTACCTAATGACTTGACCTCCACAACCCTGTGTGGCAATGAATTCTACAGATTCACCACCCTCTGGCCAAAGAAATTCCTCTTCATCTCTGTTCTAAAGGGATGTCCTTCCATTCTGAGGCTGTGCCCTCTGGTCCTAGACTCCCCCACTATAGGAAACTTCCTCTTCATGTCCACTCTATCTCAGACATTCCACCTCTCCCGGAAGTTCCGGGAGTCTCCCGCGTATTAATAGTGGCTCCCTGATGCCCGCAAATTACATACAATATCACGGAAATCAATTTTTTTTGAGAGCGGGCGAGAGAAAGCAAGAGAGAGCGCAAGAGTGACCGCGAGAGTGAGAGAGAGAGCGCGAGAGAGAAAGCGAGAGAGCAACCACGAGAGAGAGAGCGAGAGAGAGAGAGCGCCATGGCAGAGTGTTCCAAAAAAATTAAATATAAAACGTACGTCACCCCAGACTACCCTAAAGTGTGCCCCTGCCTAATAGGGGTCAAAAATAATGACAGTGTTGCTCGCTGCACTGTTTGCAACAGTGACTTTTCTATTGCCCATGGTGGGTTAAATGACTGTAAAAGACATGTTGAGGTGAGTTTAACAGGTGTCATTCGTTCATTAGCATAGCTAATGTTATTTAAACTAGCTGGCTAACTACTAAGGAGCTACTCTATGGCAGACATCCCACCTCTCCTGGAAGTTCCGGAAGTCTCCTGCAAATTGATGGTGCTACCTCCCTGAAATGAGTTTTTGCAGGGTGGGATGTCTGCTGTCTAGGCTTTTCAGTATCAATAGGTTTCAATGAGATTCCCCAACCCCTCTTATTCTTCTAAACTCCAGTGAGTACAGGCCTAGAAACATCAATTTTTTTTCATTGTCCTGAACCTCTCCGGACTCTCTCCTGAAGTCAGTGCATTTTAATTTTATAAACAGATTCGTCAACTTAATTTGTAAAAGATTTTTGTTTGCTCCAGTGATAAGTTAAGCATTTAAAATAAGTGATAACATTTAGTTGGAAGGAAAGGGGCATAAGATAAAGGTGATTGAAGGAAAGTGTAGAGGGGATGTCAGAGGTGAGTATCACACACATAGGCTGGTGGGTGTGTGGAACGTGCTGCCGGATAGTGGTGGTGCAGACAGATACACTTAGGGGTATTTAAGAAACTCTTAGATAGGCATACAGATGACAGAAAAATGGAGGCCTATGTAGAAGGGAAGGGTTAGATCACTCTTCCCATAGATTAACATCTTAGTGTAGGTTAAGTTGGCACAACATATTGGACCGAAAGGCCTGTACTGTGCCATAATGTTTGGTGTTTTGTGTTTTATAAATCCTTTAAATTAATTCAAAAATTATAATTGTTTTGCTGAAATAATAAATTAAGCATTTAAAAATATGCTTTAGTTGGAGGAAGAAGTGAATTATTTATTGGATAGATTATTGAATAAGTAAATACACTTCTATAGATGTGTAGTGGAGAGTATATTGACTAGCTGTATCATGGCCTGGTGTGGAAACACCAATGCCCTTGTACAGAAAAGCCTACACAAAGTAGCGGGTATAGCCCAGACCATCACAGAAAGTCCTCCCACCATTGAAGATATCTATATGGAGCGTTGTCACAGGAAATCAGCGTCCATCATCAAAGACCCCCACCATCCAGGCCATGGTCTCACCGCTGCCATCACGATGAAGGTACAAAGCAACACGTACAAAATCTGGAGGAACTCGGCAGGCCAGGCCCCATCTTTGGAAAAGAGTAAGCTGTTGACGTTTCAGGCCAAAATCCTTCTTCAAGATACAGGAGCTTAGGACCCGCACCACCAGGTTCAGGAGCAGTTATTGCCCCGCAAACATCAGGCTCTCGAACCAGAACTCAACTTCACTGTCCCCGTCGCTGAACTGTATTCACTTTCAAGAACAGTTGATCTCATGTTCTCAATATATATTGCTTATTTATTATTATTATTTTTCTCTTTTTTGTATCTGTACAGTTTGTTATTTTTTCACATTGGTTGTTGTCCATCCCATTGGGTGTGGCCTTTCACTGATTCAATTGTGTTTCTTGTAGTTACCATGATTGCCCACAGGAAAACGAATGAATCTCAGGGTTGTATATGCAGGTCAGGTCACTCGTTAGAGTGCTACTGGTACCATGTAACCCAGTACTACCTGTCGCATGGTCGGGTGGTCGGCGTCTAAACTGGCTCCCCCACCAGGCTTGCCTGGTGAGGAGGGTGGCTAGACACCCTGCAGGACGAAAAACAAAACCTGTCAAAGGGTGGAGGAACCCTCTCGTAGGGTCAACGGCCATCTAGCAAACACGTGCCGTGAAGCACGGAGAGGGCATCCCTTGCGTTGAAGCCTGGGCTGGCCATTTGCAGCAACAGAACTTCCCCCAGCCGTCTTGGACCCCACTATGCCGCTGGATCCGGGAGGGGAATATCATGAGGGTGGGTCTGGACCTGTGCAACCCCCTACTCACCTAAAATCCACTCACGCACACACTGTTCCTTTCTGAGGAGTGGGGTACCACCCCACTAACTAACTGAAAGGAACCATCATCTTCCTATGGGATGGATAGCCAGAGAGAGAGAGATGCTGACATATCATCATCATCAATGTGGCATGCTGCTTGACATAGGCGATCATGTTCTTTTGGCCATGATTGTTCTTGGCAAATTTTTCTACAGAAGTGGTTTGCCATTGTCTTCTCCTGGGCAGTGTCTTTACAAGACAGGTGACCCCAGCCATTATCAATGCTCTTCAGAGACTGTCTGCCTGGTGTCAGTGGACGCATAACCAAGACATGTGATCTGCACTGGCCGCTCATACGACCATCCACCACCTGCTCCCGTAACTTCACATGACCCTGAATTGGGGAGGGGAGGACTAAGCAAGTGCTACACCTTGCCCAAGGGTGGCCAGCTGGCTAGCAGAGGGAAGGAACGCCTTACACCTCCTTTGGTAGAGACGTATCTCTGCCCCACCACCCAAAGTACATGTGGTGACATATATGAACTTCGATAATCAAGTTACTTTGAACTTTGAAGTGAGCTCGATGCTTTGAGTGACATTGCTAGTTAGTAAGCTTCTGGAACTATTTATAAACTTCCCCCACTACTAATGGATTGTGCAAGGAATAGCTGTTTCAAACATCTGCACATATTAATCTCTTGTATAATATTAATCCCGCAACAGGTTTCTACAGAGGATGTAAACCTAGCTGAGGAACAAGTGGATGCGACTGACGGAATTGCTCAGAGTTCACCCCTTCGTCAGTCACTAAAGAAAGGTAAATCCATAAAGTGCAGAATTCCTTTGTTTCATACGAAATAAAACCCTATTCCAGTTATACTGTGGTTTCCATGGAGTTAGACCTTACAAAGATTATACCGTGATGTAAGTTTTAACAATTGATCTGAGGCGGTCCCCTCAACAAAACCTCTTTATCAAAAAAGCACAGCTGCATCTCCACTTCCTGAGGTGAGTGAGGTCCACCTCCCACCCTTCCCTCCCCCATTCGAAGGAATTTTTACTGGAGCACCATCGAGAGTGGCCTGACCAGCTGCATCACAGTCTGGTATAGGAATTGCAAGGGATTAGACAGCAAATCCCTACAAAGGGTTGTGAAGACTGCTGAGAGAATCTCTTCCACACGCCCAAGATACTTACCAGGAGTGCAGAGCCCTTAGTATTTTCAATGCTGCCTCCAATCCATCCAACAATCTCCGGGACCCCCTACCATCAGGCAGGAGGTACCATAGCGTTAGGACAAGGACTGTTAGGATGGGAAACAGCTTCTTCCCCCAGACCGTGAGACCACTGAACTCCCTGCAGCCACCCAGGTCTCATCACGTATGAAGTATCAGAAGCATTTACATTTTTGACTTGTGACATAAATGCACTTTATTATTTGTTAATTTGTTTGTGGTAATATTGCTTCATGTGATGTGTGTGAATTATATGTTCTGCATTGTGCACTTTGGTCTGGAGGGACGATGTTTCGTTTGGCGGTGTGCATGTGTACGGCTAACTGACAATAAACGTGAACTTGAGCTAACTGATAAAATTTCATGTAATGAGATTGCAGATAAATTCTCTTCCGATGCCTGAGCTCAGCTGTCTAGTAGTCACTCAGCAGAACTGTGCAATGAGAAAAGCAGAAGCATTGGTTGCTGGCCTGTAAGTCTAAGATAACTGAGAAAGTCAGGAACTTACTAATGTCAAAACCTTGCAGTACTCATAATGACATTTATACTTCATTGAAACAAAACACGACTAAAAACTATTTATAAACCCTTCTTTTGCCCAGCTTCACAAATTTGACATGTAATGACCTAAATTTAACTTGTTTTGTTTTGCATTTGGCATTGTTTATCAATTTTAGTTTTTTAAAGATACAGCATGAATGGGCTTTTCCGGCCCAAGGAGCCACAGCACGCAGCAACCTGCTTGTTTAACCCCAGCCTCATCGCAGGGAAACTTACAATGGCCAATTAACCTTACAACTGGTACGTCTTTGGACTGTGGGAGGAAACCAGAGCACCCAGAGGAAACCCACACGTTCATGGGGAGAAACATGCAAACTTCTTACAGGATGATGCCGGAATTAAACTCTGACAGCCCAAGCTGTAATAGTGTTGCAGTAACCACTGCACTACCATACTTTCCTTCCCGTGACTCTCTGTGCCCCTCCTCACTATAAATCCAAGGATACATTTTTAAGCTTTTAAGTGGTAGTTTGTAGCAAAGGAAGCGCTGAAGGAACTCAGTAGGTCTAGCAGTATCCTGGAGGCAAATGGACAGTCAACATTTTGGGTTGGACTTATGACGTTCAGTCCAGATGAAGGATCTCAACCTTCTGTTTCGTTCCACAGATGCTGCCTAACCCTCTCAGTTCATCCAGCAGTATTTTTGCTCCAGATTCCTGCATTGGCATTTTCTTGTGTCTCCAATGATAGTTTGAAGTTTCAGGTCACTCTTGTAGAGGCTTTGAACTGTACAACACAGTAACAGGTCTTTCAGCCCAACTCATCCATGCCAACCAAAATGCTCAACTAAGCTTGTCCAATTTGCTCACTTTTGGTCCATATCCCTTTCCCATTCATGTACAAAACCTATCCAAGTGTCTCTTAAGTGTTGTTATTTTGTCTCTTGTTGTTTTAGCAGAACAGACTCGATTGGCCAAGTGGCCTATTTCTGCTCCTAAGTCTGATGGTCTTTTAGCTATAAAGTTCAATGTAAATGTATTATCAAAGTGCATACTGTATACCAACATATATAACCCCGAGATTCATTTTCTTGTGGGCATACTCTGTGTCTATAGACTAATAACTATAACAGAATCGATGAAAGACTGCCCAACTAGCGTGATCAACCAGAGTGCAGAAGACAACAAAGTGTGTAAATACAAAAAGGAGAAATAATAATAATGAGTAACTAAGCAATAAGTATCGAGAACATGAGATGAAGAGTCCTTGAAATTGAGTCGACTGGTTGTGGGAACAGTTCAGTGATGGGGCAGGTGAAGTTGTGTTATCCCCTTTGGTTCAAGAGCCTGACAGTTGAGGGGTAGTAACTGTTCCTGAAGCTGGTGTGAGTCCTGAGGCTCTTGTACTTTCTTCCTGGTGGCAGCAGCAAGAAGAGAGCATGACCTGGGTGGTGACAACAGCGTTTCAGGTAGATGTTCTCAATAGTGGGGAGGGTTTTACCTGTGAAGGACTGGGCCGTATTCACTACCTTTTGTAGGATTTTCCATTTAAGGGCAATGGAGTCCCCATACCAGGCTGTGATGCAGCCAGTCAATATACTCTCCACTACACATCTATAGAAGTCTGTCAAAGTTTTAGAAGTCATGCAAAATCTTCGCCAACTCCTAAGGAAGTAGAGGCATTGCCATGCTTTCTTCAGAATTGCACTTATAGGACAGGTCCCCTGAAGTAACAACACCAAAATAAAAACACCCAGGGATTAAAAGTTGCTGGCCCTCTCCACCTCTGATCCTCCAGTGAGGACTGGCTCATGGGCCTCTGGTTTCCTCCTCCAGTAGTCTATAATCAGCTCATTGGTCTTGCTGCCATTGAGTAAGAGGTTGTTGTTACAACACCAGTCATCCTGAGTTTCAATCTCCCTCCTATGTGTTGATTTATCACCGCCTTTGATTCGGCCAGTGACAGCGGGGTCATCAGCAAATGTGAATATGGCATTGGAGCTGTGCTTAGCCACACAGAAGGTGCCTTCACTTCTCTGTTGTCTAAAAGAACTTAGGCAGAAATTCTGATACATCCTTGACAAACAGACACCACATTAATTAAAGCTCGGCAGGTCAGGCAGCACCTATGGAAATGAATAAACAGTTGACGTGTCGGGCCAAGTCCCTCCTTCGCAACTTTTATTCCATAGATGCCGCCTGACCCGCCGAGTTCCTCCAGCGTTTTGTGTGTGTTGCTTTCGGTTTCCAGCTTCTGCAGAATTTCTCGAGTTTTATAATTAAAGCTGTCTATCCAAATTCATGAAAATTACCTTTTCCAGTGAATGATTCAAAACGCAAAGGTGAAAATTAATGGGGAGGAAATTAGCCTTTAGCTCATTCAATTTCAGACTCAAGTTTCAAGTTCAAGTTTAGTTGTTGTTCAAACATGCCCATGAATACAGCCAAACGAAACAGCATTCCTCTGGGGCTAAGGTGTCGAACACGGTACTAACAGACACACAACACAAGGCACGTATAATTATGGTAGCAGAAAATCATACAGTCACAAACAATAATATAGTCCGAGTCTCCGTGTGCATTGGCTTATAGAGTGATGGTGGATGGGATGCTCAATCTACAGGCTATGACATTTAATTACAGATCATTATTTATAATGCTCCTTCGTGTAAATGTTTTCATAGTTCTGAATATTGCCAGCGCTCTTATTTAGTCCTGATAACCTCGGGCAGAGAGTCATTGGAACAAAACCTGTAACTTAGAACTTATTTGAGATCTTAAGGTTTTGACATTGGAGCTGGTCCCTATATGAGGTTGTGTGACATGGATAATGATCTCAGCTCCTCTGTGGTTTGACAGATGTGATGCTGAACCCTTCATCATAGTGAAGTGAAAGATATTTCCAGCTTCTCATTATCCAGATCCGCTCATCTCTCTTTCCAAGTGAAGTGTTTGTTGGGAATGGAAAGTGCCTGAGAACACTTTCTCCCCCAATTCCTTGGCCGTAGTATGACAACTCAAACACCCAATAAATGCACGATCCCGGGCACGGTCTTAATCTGTCTGACAAAGTCTTAAGCTGTCAAAGCCTTACAAAGTCTTCAGCTGTAACCTGACCAGTTCTATAGAACATAGAACATTACAGCACATCACAGGCCCTTCGGCCCATGATATTGTGCCAACCTTTTAACCTACTCTAGCCCTTCCCTCCCATATATTTTCCCATTTTTCTGTCATTCATTTGCCTTTTTAAGAGTTTCTTAAATGGCCCGATTCTATCTGCCTCTACCACCACCCCTGGCAATTTTGACACACTTACCGCTCTCTGTGAGAAAAACTTACCTCTGACATCTCCCTGCTATACCTACCTCCAATCACAAAGTTGTGCCCCCTCTTTTTCTGCCCTTGGAAAAAGTCTCTGGCTGTCCACTCGATTTACGCCTCTTAATATCCTATACACCTCTCTCAAGTCACCTCTCACTCCCCTAAAGAGTAAGATCTTGAGTTGGACCCCTCCTCATCCTGTTCAATTTATGATGTGAACAACAAGCTACTTTTGTGGTCGGTGAATTTATTTTTTAAATTTTATTGAGATAGAGTGCAGAACAGGCCCTTGCGGTCCTTCGAGCCATGCCGCCCAGAGGTCCCCCGATTTAATCCTAGCCTAAACATGGGGCAATTTACAATGACCAATTAACCTAACAGCCGGTTGGACTGTGGGAGGAAACCCATGCAGTCTTGGGGAGAAAGTACAAACAGCAGCGGGAGTTGAACCCTGGTTGCCTGTACTGTAAAGTGTTGTGCTAACTTCCAGGCCATTGTGCTGCCCCTTTACTGAAAGATTCTTTGTTTTCTCACTTTACGTACAATCAGTCCATGTATTTGCAGTAACAGTTACCTGTACATTGTGTTTTATTGGATTGATTTTATATTGATATTTCTTGTGTTTTTGTTATTTTTATGGTGTTCTTTAGGCGTGTTGTGTTTTTTTTTGTGCTGCATCGGATCCAGGGTAACAATCATTTCATTCTCCTTTCCACCCGCATATTGAAGGTTGACAGTACACAATCTCCAATCTTGAAGCTCGAAGTAACACTGGAGCTGCACAGCAGTTCATGTTGGGAGCTGAAACCATCACATGTCTCCTGTGTGGTTCTGCGAGACTTGTGTGTCTGAGATTGACAGGAGTGCACAGGGATATGTGATCCTAGGCCAATCCATCTGCCTTTGCCAGTTTATCCCATCTGCGTGTTTACTTTAACAATCTCTGCAGACTTATCTACACATTGGTAATCCCCAGAGAAAAAATATGTTTATCACCAGCCGAACCAAGAACTGCAGGGAAAACTGTCTGATAATGAAAGTGTTTAAAATGGATCCAGTGCTTGCTCTAATTATCGAATTTTAGTATTGACAATGATGCAGCTTGTATTGTTTTACTTTCTATCCTTTTAAAATAAGGCTGTAAGACAAATGAGCAGAATTAGGCCATTTGGCCCATCAACTCTGCTCTGCCATTCAATCAAGGCTGATTTGCTTGTTGTTTATTTCTTGAGATACTGAGCAGAATTGTCCCTTCCAGCCCTTTGAGTTGTGCTGCCCAGAAATCCTCCGATTTAATCGTAGCCTAATCACAGTATAATTTACAATGACCAATTAACCTACCAACCGGTATGTCTTTGGATTGTGGGAAGAAACCCACACGGTCACAGAGAGAACGTACAAATTCCTTACAGACAGCGGCATTTATTATCTCTCTCAATCCCATTCTCCATTCTTCTGCCTTCTCCTCATAAGCTTTGACACCTTTAGTAATCAAAAACCTATGCTTTAACTACAGTGGATTCTGTTTAATTGGGCCATCAGGTAATCGGGGTAGCTGCTTATTTGGGATAACTGTTAAAGACCAGAAACTGACCGAGAAACGAGCCAGGATTCCCTTCATTTATTTGGGGCACTATGCCACTTAATTGGGCCAGGAGAAAGTTGCTAACCAGCATCTGTCACGTGCGCTGACTTGGCCGTTTGACTTTGAGCAAACCTTTTTTAAATGTGTGTGTTTGTGTTCAAAAAGCAGTGATTTTGTCACTGATACTTGGTGAGAAATAAGCAGTAAGCCATCTCAAAACTGTTTTGCTCACTGCGGTTTCAAGCATTCAGGTTTAGAGATGCCAGAAACGGCTGGGACTGAAAATGAAATGATTTCACTGCTTCAACAAATTAGGAATTATGAATAATTTGAAGGTATCCACAATCATCTAAAATGTTACAATTAAAATGAAGATTTCGAGGATACAATTGGTGAAAGCATTGTTTGTAAGCAGTCCATTACCTGCACCAGGTGTCTGCCCTGACTTTGTTCATTTACAGTCAAAAGAATGTGCCGCGGATGAATTCCTCCTTCGATAAGTATTAGGAACTAATGCCCAATTTTATAGTACTGCCTTCATGTTGGTAGTATTCTAATTTACCCTGTATTTCAAACTGTTACTCAGCTTGTCTGTTTTATACCTTTTTAACCATTTCCATGAAGCTTCATCTAATTGGCGCAGACACTTAATTGGGCCAAAATGTACTGGTCCCAATATGCCCAGTTAACCG
The DNA here is from genome assembly GCF_963921235.1 of Mobula hypostoma. Lineage (NCBI taxonomy): Eukaryota > Metazoa > Chordata > Chondrichthyes > Myliobatiformes > Myliobatidae > Mobula > Mobula hypostoma. Next base: position 117,482,883 of record NC_086106.1, on the reverse strand, counting down.
GAATCTACTGTATACCCAGACTTGGCTTCCACAGCTGTCTGTGGCAGTGAAATCCACAGACTGACCACACTAAAGGGACTTTTCCTTTTCTGGTGCTCCAGTCCATTCTTCCCTCTCTTCAGAAAATGAATCTCAGGGTTGGTATGTAGCGACATACATGTAGGCTGACAATAAAATTTACTTTGAACTTTATTTGCTTTTAATACTCATTCAAGGGATGTGGGCGTTGCAAGCTGAGCCAATATTATCATTTAAATAATTTTGCAGACTCCTTCTTTTCGAATTCCAATCTTACTTTGCATAATTCTGCAGGTTTAATCCCTGGAATGCAGGTATCATCCCAGTAAATTTCTCCCACGTTTCCCCATCCGCACAAGGCAAGTCTGGGCTCCGTGGTTCTCAGAAGTGTTCCGTGCTCTTGGAGTGACCTAGTTACGTTTGTTGCAGTGCTTGCTTAACTCCGACCTGTTCAGCTAATACCCGTCTAAGTGGATTGTTTTCTTCCCCAAGTATTTGATTGCAGTTATTCCCAATTCATCCTATCGTGGTACAGTCCTCCTGAGGACAGCGTGGATCAGCCACTCTACCAAGTTCTGCTTTGTGAGTTTAACACAGCCGTGGATTGTGTCATGGGGAAAATCAGGAATCTGAACTGTACCAGGATAGAACTTCGATTGATTCAGATCCTTACTATCCACTTGCGAAGCGCCAAGGAGGAAAAGAAAAGGTAAGAAATGTTTCAATTATAGAAAAAAAGGGGAACTGTAGATAAAGTAAGAGTGAATCTAACACTTACCAGTTTTATTACCATTGCTAATTGTGTTTTTAGTGTATTTTCCATTCGATTTGTCATCCATTTTGTAATTTCTAATCTCCCCCCACAGACGTGCACACACTCACATACAAACACACGGTACTGTAGTGGTTAGCATAACGCTTTACAGCACCAGCGACCTGGGTTCAAATCCCGAGGCTGCCTGTATGGAGTTTGTATGTAGTCCCATGACAGTGTGGGTTTTCTCCAGGTTAGTTAGTTAGGGCAGGAGGAGAAGATGGTGACGCGATGCAGCGCGCACAGCTCTCCAGTGAAATTATATTGTATTTGTAAGTAGGATGCCGTGCACAATTCTGATTTGATGGAGACAGTCATGAGAAGCAAAGGAACATCTGGAGAAATTTCTGAAATGCCCGGTTCACTGCCGCTGCTACTGTGCGATCGAGAATCTCCGGAGGGAAGGCCCCAAAATCCCCGGCTTTGCTTGCTGCTGGCGACCGAGGCTGAGGTCGAAGCGTTCGGCAGAGATGGTGCTCAGTACTCGGTGTCGGAAGGCTGATCAGAGCTCTAAGTTCTCAGATGACTCAGAGTCAGACTGTGGTCGGGCATGGCAGGGAGAGTTTTCTTCCTTCTCCCGTCTGCGTGAGGTGTGGGACTTTCGAGAGACTTTGAACTTTTTTACTGTGCCATGGCCTGTTCTTCATCAAGTTATGGTATTGTTGCACTGTTGTAACTATATGTTATAATTATGTGGTTTTTGTTAGTTTTTCAGTCTTGGTCTGTCCTGTGTTTCTGTGATATCACACTGGAGGAATATTGTATCATTTCTTAATGCATGCATTACTAAATGACAATAAAAGAGGACTGCATGTCCTCATAATCTAATCTAATCTAATTGGCTTGTTGAACCAGAAGGGTCTGTGATCGTGCTGTGTCTCTAAAGATAGGGTGAATGCACAAACAAGAGAAAATCTGCAGATGCTGGAAATCCAAGCAACACACACAAAATGCTGGAGGAACTCAGCAGGCCAGGCAGCATCTATGGAAAAGAGTACAGTCGACGTTTCGGGCTGAGACCCTACTTTTTTCCATAGATGCTGCCTGGCCTGCTGAGTTCTTCCAGCATTTTGTGTTGGTGAATGCACACAGTCCTGGGGAAAGGTCATCAAAAACTAAAAGGCATGGGTTTAGGGCAGTTTTTTGGGATACCAGCCCCTTGGTCCCCACTTTCTAAATAAATAAAGACACATGTGCATACACACACACACACACACACACACATACACATACACATACATGCACATAGTCACACACATACTCACAGATACACACGCTCACGTACACACTCTCACACACACGCACTTTATCGAAGTTGGAAGCCATTTGGTTGTTCCTGTTTCTGGAAGTAATATCCCATGTCTCTGAAGTGATACTAACTGCTGATATGAAAATAGATCGTGCTTTAAATACTCAGGCAGTCAGGCAGCATCCATGGAGAGGCGAACAAAGTTACTGTTTCAAGTCAATAACCTTTTACCAGAATTAGGGAAAGTTGGATATCGAGCATATTTTAAGCTGCAGCGAGGACAAGGGATAATCAGGAAGAGTCTGAGTGAAAATGAATGACATACTGACCTCACCATTTACCTTGTTACCATGAACACAAGAGATTCTGCAGCTGCTGGAACACACAAAATGCTGGAGGAACTCAGCAGGTCAGGCAGCATCTATGGAAGGAAATAAACAGTCGACGTTTTGGGCTAAGACCCTTCATCAGGACTGGGAAGGAACAATTATATTCTGACTTCTTCCCCCTTCCTTTCCATACGAGATCAGGAGGAATTGAGGCCTTACTTGTAGAGCATTCATGAAAAAGAAGGGTTTAAAAATACATATTTATTTAATTGTTTGATTTGAATTCCTAATCTGGCATGGCATGATTCTAGTTTGCGTTGCCAGATTAACAAACCCAGTGGCTGAATACAAGAGACAGACAGTTATACCACACAGCAAAAGGCCCTTATCAACCATGCTGACAAAGGTGTGTTCCTGAACTAGTCTTTGCCAACAATTGGCCCTTATCCCTCCTAACATTTCCTGTTCACGAACGTATCCAAATGTCTTTAAACACTGTAGTTGTACCTCCAACCCCCCCCCCCACTGCCTCCTCTAGCAGCTTGTTCCATGTACCCCCACAAGCTGCCTCTCAGCTCCCTGTTATATCTCTCAGTAGTCTAGTAACCACCTCCTCCTCAAACCACCGGTACAATTTTCACTTTTAATGCTCAGTCCCTCACATGACACGTACATTGTGAGGAAATATCTTCCTTTCTTCCAGACTTAACTAGAACTTCCGATGATGGCTGAGCAAGTTAGAGCTTTTCTCTTTGTAGTGAAGGAGGATGGGAGGTGACTTGATAGAGGTGTACAAGATGATAAGAGGCATAGATCGAGTGGGCAGCCAAAGACTTTCCTGCGGGGTGAAAAGGCCAATACAGGGGGGTGTAATTTTAAGGTGGTTGGAGGGAAGTATTGGGGGATGTTGCTTTTTTACACAAAGAGAGGTGGGGGCATGGAACATTCTGCCAAGGGTGGTGCTAGAGGCTGATACATATGTTTGCTCATTCATTCGTTCATCAGGTGCCGTGTCATATGACGTAGGTGATCATGGTCTTTCCGTGACCATGATTGTTCTTGGTAAATATTTCTGTAGAAGTGGTTTGCCATTCCCTTCTTCTGGGCAGTGTCTTTACTAGACCGGTGACCCCAGCCATTATCAATACTCTTCAGAGATTGTCTGCCTGGTGTCAGTGGTTGCATAATCAGGACTTGTGATCTGCACCGGCTGCTCGTACGACCATTAACCACCTGCTCCCACGGCCTCACATCACCCCGATCAGGAGGCTGAGCAGGTGCTCCACCTTGTCCAAGGGCGGCCTGCAGGCTAGCGGAGGGGAGGAGCACCTTACACCCCCTTTGGTACCTCGCCACACTGCAGATACGTAAGGGTCTGTTAGATAGGCACATGGATGATAGGAAATTCGAGGGCTATGCAGGAGGGAAGGGTTAGATTGATCTTAGAGCAGGTTAAAAGTTTGAAGGACCTGTACTGTGCTGTGATATTCTGTGTTTTATGTATGTATGAAACAGATATATTCTCTTTTATAACACCTACCCATTCTGTCATGTCTAATATCCTCCTGCGTGAGTTCCTGAGTTATCTCCAGATCCGAACCCTTTCTCTTCCCTCTTGTATTTTGAAAATTCTTTCCATACCTTTGGCCTACAAATCTGGCCGGCGTCCCACTGAGATACTTAACCCACGATGCTGAGAGATAAAGGCGTTGGGAGAAGAGGACTGCTTACTGAAGGAATGAAGAATTTTCCCTTTCCAAACATGTACTTTTCCCAGGATGTACACTCAGTGGCCAGCTTATTAGCTACACTTGTACACCTACTTGTTAATGCAAATGTCTAATCAACCAATCACGTGGCAGCAACTCAATGCATAAAAGCATGCAGACATGGTCAAGAGGTTCAGTTGTTGTGCAAACCAAACATCAGAATGGGGAAGAAATGTGATCTAAGTGACTTTGACCACAGAATGATTGTTGGTGCCAGAAAGGGGTGGTTTGAGTATCTCAGAAACTGCTGATCTCCTGAGATATTCACACACAATACTCTCTAGAGTTTACAGAGAATGTTTCAAAAAAACAAAAATAAAAACATCCAGTGAGTGGCTGTTGCATGGGCGCAAACGCCTTGTTAATGAGAGAGGTCAGAGGAGAATGGCCAGACTGGTTCAAGCTGACAGGAAGGTGACAATAACTCAAATAACCACACGTTACAGCAGTGGTGTGCAGAAGTGCATCTCTGAACGTGCAACATGCTGAACCAAATAAAGTGGCCACTGAGTGTAAAGCGTTAACTTAGTCACTGCCTATTGCTTCCAGCTAATCACTTTTAGAACTGCAGTCTGTCAATATATCCAACCCAAATCTACCCAGTAAAATATTGTCTTTTATCAGAACTTGGTGCAAGTCCTGGCATGTGACTAAGCCTGTAAAAATACTGTAGTATAAAGAAATAGAAACAGAGGCAGACCAGATGGCAGCTGGAGTTTGCTCTGACATTCAGAAAGATCAGTGTTTACCCTGTGTCTCATCTACTTCCTCCCAAGCCCTGTATTTACCAATTCCCTCTGTGCTCAAAATGTATCTGCTTAACCTTGCAGAGAACTTTGTGATAGTGTCCCTTGCCCCTCTGTGGTAGAACTCCAAAGTTTTACAATTCACTGCACAGAGAAATGTCGTCTTCATCTCAAATGGTCGACTTCTTATCCTGAAGTGACCTTCCTTCTGTGGAGTCTCCAGTGTCTCCAATCCTTTCCCACAATCCTTCTTGGGATGTTGCACTCCTTGGGAATTTCATTCCTTATTCTTCTGATATCCTTGTAACGGTGCCTTAATCCCGGCAGTCAGTCTGGTGAACCTAAGCAGCAATATGTTTCTCTAACCAGAGAGGCCAAATCTGCACACTGACAGCCCCCTTCCACCTTGTCAAGTAGCTAAATTATCTAACTGCAAAATCTAATCTAATCGCAAATTTGGAGAGAATGGAGAACATTCTGACTGGCTGCTTCACTGTCTGGTGTGGGGGGGGGGGAGGCTACTGCATGGGATTGAAGTAAACTGCAGAGAGTTGTAAACTTAGTCAGCACCATCGTGGACACCAACCTTCATAGTATCCAGGACATCTTCAAGTAGCAATGCCTCAAAAAGGCGGCACCCATCATTACGGACCCCCATCACCCAGGACATACCCTCTTCTCATTGCTACCATCAGGGAGGAGGTAGACACTCAATGATTCAGGAACAGCTTCTTCCCCTCTGCCATTGGATTTCTGAATGGACTTTGAACCCATGAACACTACCTCACTGCTTTTTTAATTTCTATTTTTGCACTACTTGTTTAATTCAGCTATTTTATTTCTATATATTTACTGTAACTCACAGTTTTTTCTCTTCTATTATCATGTATTTCATTGTACTGCTGCCGCAAAGTTAACAGATTTCACAACCTATGCCGGTGATATTAAACCTGATTCTCATTTATCATCGGGTTCAACTCTTTGGCCCAGTGTGTTTTGCAGAATCACCTCTTCCTAGAGATGCTGCCTGGCCTGCTGCGTTCACCAGCAACTTTTATGTGTGTTGCTTGAAATTCCAGCATCTGCAGATTTCCTCATGTTTGTGTTTTGCAGAATAATTGTCAGTTGAATATTTCTCCACTCTGCCACAGTAGGTTGCGATTAGCGTTACGCCTTACAGCATGAGCTGTGAGATCCCAGTTCAATTCTCAGTACCGCTGTCTGGAAGGAGTTTGTGCTTGCCCCTCACGTCAGTATGGCTTTGTTCTGGGTGCTCCGGGTTCCTCCCACATCTCGAAGACATAAGGATTAGAGTTCTTATCCTCTGAGCCTGCAACATCGGTGCCAGAAGTGTGGCCACACTTGTGGGCTGCCCCCAGCACGATCCCCAGGCTGTGCTGGTCATTGACGCGTTTTACCGCATGTTTTGTTGTTTTGATGTGCATGTAGCAAATAAAAGCTAAACTTTCACCGTTATCTTTCCTTCTACAAACTGTCAATGGATAATCAACATTCAAAGGTTTCAAAGGTACATTTAGTGTCAGAGAAATGTATACAATATACATCCTGAAATGCTTTCTCTTCGGAAACATCCACAAAAACAGAGGAGTGCCCCCAAAGAATGAATGACAGTTAAATGTTAGAACTCCGAAGTCCCCCCCAGCTCCCCTCCCTCCCATGCGTAAACAGCAGCAAGCAACAATCCCTTCTCCCCCCACCAGCAAAAGAAAGCATCAGCACCCGCCACGGAGCACCCAAACGTGAGCAAAGCAACAGCAAAGACACAGACTTGCAGTTACCCCAAAGACTACTAGTTCACCAGGCATTCGACATACCACAGGCTCCCTAATAAGGGAGAAAGAGGTGTCTCTGTTTCACAGAGAGAGGGGAGACATAACAAACAACTCGCTGGTTTACGATGTTAAAAGTCTGTTGCGTCACTTTTTCCGAGCTCTGTGCCCAAAGATCTCAGGTCTCTGGGCAAACAGTCTTAGATCTTCCATCTCTCATGACACAACGACCTGCCCGGACATTGACCTTTGATTTGCCTGTCTCCAGAGCCATGAGATCTCAGCCCTCCGAAGGCGAGCTGAGCTCTTAGGCCGAGCCCTTGGCATGTTGGATAATGACCAGTTGTGAAATCCTGATAGCGGGTCCCATTCCCACAAAGAACCAAAGTCAGCGTGTAACTCCAGGTCAGGGTCTTTGAAAGAACCCTGAAAGGGAAAAATAGAGATATTAAAGATGGAAATAGAGCTGTTTCTAAAGATGCAAACAAAGGAGTCACCATTATTTCTTCAGAATAAAGAAATGCGAAGCTTTCCTACTTCACTCACAATATTACTTCGGGGTGATTGGAATCTGACCTTGCTATCGTCATGAATTGTTTAAGGCCTGTGAATTGATCTGCTCCTTCCATCAAAAGCAGAACTTCCCAGTGGCCAAATTTTAATTCCCATTCCCATTCCCGTTCAAACCTGTCGGTCCATGGCCTCCTCTTGTGCCACGATGAGGCCACCCTCAGGGTGGAGGAGCAACACCTCATATTTCTTCTGGGTAGCCTCCAACCTGATGGCATGAATATTGATTTCTCCTTCCAGTAAAAAAAATTCCCCCACTTTTCCTCTACTCCGCACCTTGACATTTTACCTTTTCTCAGCTGCCTGTCACCTCCCTGGGGTCCCCTCCTCCTTCCCTTTCTCCGATGGTCCACTCTTCTCTCCTATCAGATTCCTTCCTCTTCAGCCCTTTACCTTTCCCCTCCCTCCGCACCTGCCTTCACCCATCACCTTTTAGCTATTCTCCTTCCCCTCCCCCACTTTTTTTTATTTTGGTGTCTTCCTACCGTTCCAGCCCTGAAGAAAGGCCTCGGCCTGAATTGTCAACTGTTTATTCATTTCCATAGATGCTGTGTGACCTGCTGCGTTCCCCCAGCATTTTGTGTGTGTTGCTTTGGATTTCCAGCATCCAGAGTCATAGAAAAGTACAGCACAGAAACAGGCCATTCAGCCCATCTAGTCCATGCCAAAACCATTAAACTGCCTACTCCCATCGACCTGCACCGGGACCATACCCCTACCATCCATATATCTATCCAAGCTTCGCATCTGCAGAATTTGACATGTCATTGATATATTCTCAGTTTTTACCTGAGCCAGGCATCTATTGAAGGCTGAGATACAATTAGTAAATTCTGAAACCGCTCTGTCTTGCTGAAAGGCCATTCACCTGAAACATCAACCCAGTTTTTCTCAGATTATGAATATTTCCTTCATTTTCTGTTTTTACTCCAGACCTTCAGCATCTGCAGCATTTTATTTTTTGATCTATTGAATGATTCTGGTGTTTCTAGCCTTCAATTGCTTTGGAAAGAGGAAAGTGACAAGCTTGTAGTTCTATCAACAATTGTAATAACATCTACAAGTTGCTACATTTGATATATAGAGGAAAGAGCATTAAAATACTCAGTAGGTCAGGCAGCCTGTGAAGTACTTTTCACATTCATCAGAACTGGAAAGAGTTTACAGGGAGTCAAGGTGTTAAATGCAGGGGAAAGTGGTCGGGTATCTCTGATATGGTGGAGGCTTTAGAAGAGGGCAGGAAGTTGTCAGAATCAGAATCACATTTATTATTGTTTGCATTTGTCATGAAATTTTGAGCAAAACAGACAGAAATGCTGGAGGAACTCAGCTATGGAAATGAATAAACAGTCGACATTTCAGGCTGAGCCACTTCATCAGGACTGGAAAGAAAAGGGCTTCTTTTCCCCCTCCTTCATCCACCTACATCCCCCTCACCTGCTCTCACTTATCACCTGCCAGCTTGACCTCCTTCCTCCCACCCCTACCTTCTTATTCTGACTTCTGTCCCTTTCCTTTCCAGTCCTGCTGAAAGATCTTGGCCCAAAACATAGACTGTTAATTCCCCTCCATAGATGCTGCCTGACTTGGCAAGTTCCATCAGCATTTTGTGTGTTTGTTGCTTGAGACTTCAAGCATAATCTCCTGGGTTTAAAGTTCTCAGCCTTATTTTCAGAGACTCCCGTGCCCTTCCCATCTCTGAAACCTTCCCTGGGACTCTCCAGGTTGGTTTGTGCCATGAAATTTGTTGCCTTTGTGACGGGATCCTGAAGTAACCCTATGAACTATGCTTTCGAAAAGAGAGAGAGAGAGTTATTTAACACCAACAACTTGATTTTAAAAGAGAGAGACAAAGACTAACTGTGGGACTGTCACTTTAAGGAACGAGAAAGATCTGGTTAACTGCTGGATTTCTGCTGAAGTGGAGATGGGACCGAGCAGCTCGAAAGTTGCCATGGTGACCGAAGGCAGTGTTATTTAATGGACACTCAATGTTATGATTTTCGGCAGGTTGTTGACACTTTCTTCAAGGATTTTTGCCTGCTTGCATTTCTTTCACAGAGAGAGGAAGGAGGGGTTATTTGAATGACAGGTGGTACCCAGTACAGTGAGATAAATAGAAGGTCAGATGATACAGACCCCAGACACATGTTTTGGACACTGAATGAGCATTGTTGGTGCCCGCAGGAAAAGTGGGTTTTGGAGGATTGATCAGGTGGATCGATCCATCGCTCTTGCAGTGGAAAGAAGGAAAAGGGTTGACTGGTGGGGAGTTGTCCATGTGTCCACCCTTGCCTGGGGGATAGCTCCACCACAGAAAACCAGTCCCCTTTGTTAAAGTCACAGTCGGTGACTTTTAAAGGATTTCGAAGGACAACAAGAAGATCGACGGCGTCAGCTACACCTGAAGACTCAAATCTCTCCCTCTCTCTCTCTCTCCATCACTACTCAACTCAATACCACGAACTGAACTGAACTGAACTTTACTCATCATCGTAAGGCTGTATCTTTTTACCCCTAGACTTAAAGAAGCTTGGTTTTTCATACATATATTTCCACACTTACTGATATACTTACTTATATATAATCATTGCTAACCTGTTTGATTTATCTACATAAATATTACTGTATTGCGTAGTTACTAATAAATACCATTAGTTAATAGCAATACTGGGCTCCAAAGTGTTTTCCATCTCTGCTGGTTCTTTATTCCCGTCACGGGGTATGTGATACCTCGTAGCCGCAGTACAGTGCAAAGCGTAAAAATAACCATAAGTTACAAACTAAATAAATCACACAAAAGACAAATTACAAGCTGGTTCATGGACCATCAGAAATCTGATGGCGGAGGGGAAAAAGCTGTTGAGTGTAGGTCTTCGGGCTCCTGTACCTCCTCCCCAGTGGTAGTAACGAGAAGAGGGTGTTAGGGTCTATCATGATGCATGACACCATCAGGGTAGAGCAACCACAGACACACCACAACCTCCCTTCATCCGAGCCACCAGCCCTGATCCACAAACAATACCCTTTGCTGATCCTACACAAGGGTACTGTCTAGTGGCCCACACAAAACTCCAAGCAACTGAACCCATTCATTGGCATCAATTGAGACTAAAACAGAAGAGGGATTTTGCCCTGTCTGTCTATAATGATTCCACAGGATCCAACTCAACTCAGGCCAAAGCCTCAATGATGTAAGTTTAAAATATGGCTGTATAATGATAGGTTTTCCATAGAGATTTTGTAACTAGCAATAGTCCCATATATTAAAGGTTCTAATTTGGTGTGTTTTTCTCACAAAAGAACTCATCGTCATGTTTTGCAGAGAGAAGGTCTTCCAAACTCGAAAAGAAGAGGCGTATTTCCTGAGGAGGACTGCAGAAGCTCTGATACTCAATCTGCTTCCCGATTCATTGTGGAAAGTAAACTGTTACCAATGTGTGATGAGGGAAGCTATTGCACTGAAAGGTAGGTATCAACCCTGCTGAGTTGTTGAAGGATCGCGGCTGCGGGGTTTAGACTGAGGACACCAGTAATATCAGTGAGCCATACGGCAGGGAAACAAGCCCCTCGGCCCATCAATCTCCATACTGACCACTGTACTTATCTATACCAATCCCATTTAGCTGCACCTGGACTACAGCCTTCTATGATTTGATGATTCAGGACGCTTCTTAAATGTCGTGAGAGTACCTGCCTTCACTCCCTCCTCAGTCAGCACGGTCCAGGTTCCAACCACACTCTTTGAAAATGTCCCACTCACATCCCCTCAAAACCAATTCCCCTCCTCCACCCACCCACCTTTCCCCTCACTGGCCTCACCTATCATCTGCCAGCTTTACTCCTCCCTCCTCCCCCTACCACCACCTTATTCTGCCTTCCTCCCCTTTCCCATCCTGATGATGGGTCTCAGCCAAAAACATCAACTGCTTATTCTCTTCCATCAATGCTGCCTGACTCGCTGAGTTCCTCCAGCACTTCGTGTGTGTTGCTCAAGAACTCCAGCATCTGCAGAATCTCTTCTGTTTATCTTCAGAGACCTCAGCAGAATCCCTGTCTCCAAAACCTTCACCAGGCCTACAGTCCTTCAGGTTCTCCAGTTTTGGCCTTGGTCATTTGGTCCTTCTGCTACCTCAGCCGAGGAGAAATTGATGTTTCAGATTTACTTATCACATGTACATTGAAACATACAGTGAGATGTTTCATTGGAGTTAACCAACACACCCAAGTATACACTGGGGCAGCCCACAAGTGTCACCACACATTCCAGCGCCAACATAACATGCCCACAATGTTTCAGAGAGCAGCACTAGAAGGAGACAGAACAAATACAAGGTCCTGATCTCACGAACTCCCTCCTTACCCATTCCCACCTATTTCTCACTCTATCTCTCTTCTCTCGTTCTCTCTCTGTCTCACTCTATCTCTCTCCTTCTCTCCCTATCTATCTCCCTCTCCTCATCCCCAGTCTCTCTCTCTCTCCCTTCCTCTCTCTTCTATCTCACCCTCTTCTCTTTATCTCTCTCTCCTCCTCTCCCCTATCTCCCTCACCCTGCCATCACCCTCTCTCTCTCCTCCCTCTCTCTATCTTCCTCCCTCTCTCTGTCTCTCTATTCCCTGTCTGTCTATCCCTCTCCCTCCCTCTTTCCTTCTCTTTCTCACGATATCTTGCCCCTCATTCTCTCTCTTCTCTCTATCTCTCTCTCCTCCTCTCCCCTGTCTCCCTCTCTCTGTTTATCTGTCTGTCTGTCTCTTTCTCCCTCCCTCTCTCTCCTCCTCCACCCCTCTCTTCCTCTCATCCTGACATGACTAAGGCTACAATCCTGATGCACTTTTCTTTAGTCAAAGCACCTGTTTTGAACAGGGGTTCCCAACCCGGGGTCCATGGAGCCCTCGGTTACCGGTCGGGGCCTACGGAGCCCTCGGTTACCGGCCGGGGTCCACGGAGCCCTCAGTTACCGGTAGGGGACTGTGGCATCAAGAGGATGGGAATCCCTGCATTTGGACAAAGTGAGTAAGTGGACTCGGTGCCCCAGAGGACCGGGAGTGCTGAGAAGTTTGCAATCTGAACCTCATTAGCTTACAATGGAAATTGATATACAAATATTAACCTTGGGATTTGTCAAACTCCCTTCCTAATAGGGCGAGGGAGTGGATTGGAGGCCGAGAAAGTGGAGCTTCCAATTAAGACGTCAGCTTCTTAAGCAAAATGTAGATATTTTTTGGTTTTGCCAACAAAGCCCAAATGGTTGTGTTGTGTACTTTCATGTGATTCAGTTAGGTTAGAACTGGTGGATCTTTAAAAGTTTGATCAAAAACTACACCTTCTGTTTCTTCCCCCAGGCAGTTAATCTGATCAACCATTCTACTTATTCAATTTAGCACCCCCCCCCCATTCCCTCTATCTTTTACACTCACCACTGCACTGTACTGTAAACACTTTAAATCACATTTTATAATGCTGTTTTCGTTGTAAATACTTGCTGGTATTTATGAATATACGTGCATTTTATTCCACATCCATACTTTGATCTCAGATTCTATTTTTATATAATTCTCTATAATTCTTGAATTTTTTTTTGCATGTCGCGCCCTGATGAACACATCACAAGAAACTCCTAACATGTGCAAATACATATGACAAGTTGCTGCTTGATCCTTTAGCTTGCCCAATGGTGGACGAGTTCCTGTGATGTGTCAGCGTGAGATATGTCCCCGGGGGAAAGCGCGTGGAACGGGAATTGGGGTTAGTGTGGGTGCAGTTGTGGGGATCCTTTGTGGTTTAACAGATGAGACCAGAATAGGCTCATGGCGCAGACGATGTGGTGAGAGAGGCCAGGCGTTGTCCATGGGACTGCACTCCTGCATAATCTGTGCCACAGGTGTGAAAACAGGATGAAGGAGCAACACACAGTGACAGAGGAACCCAGCAGGTCAGGAAGCAGCTGTGGAGGGGAATGAACAGTCGATGTCTCGGGCTGACAGCCTTCCTCAGGACTGGAAAGGGAGGGGGAAGAAGCCAGAATAAGAAGGTGGGGAGAAGGGGAAGAGCACACACCAGAAGGTGATAGGTGAAGCCAGGTAAGGAAAAAGATACGTAGGTGGGAGAGGGGGATGAAGTGAGAAGCCAGGAGATCCACTCTCCTTTCCTATCAGATTCCTGCTTCTTCTGCCCTTCACCTCTTCCACCTCTTGATACACTGAGGTTGTGGTAGAACAAAGGAGCCTACTGGCAATTCTAAACAGTGCTTCTCCCCCTCTGCATGCCACCTTGGCTGAACAAAGGAGCACTTTCAGTAATAGACTAAGACAACTGTGCTGCTCCAAAGAGTGCTACATGAGATCATTCTTACCCTCGGCCATTAGGCTCTGTAATGACTCAACCTATAGCCGGGGAAGTGATAACCCCCCCCCCCCGTTAGACTTTGTGGTAACTTATTTTTTTATTCTTTCTACTTCTCTTCAATTATTATATCTGTGCACTTGTAATGCTACTATGACACTAATTTCCTTTGGAATCAATAAAGTATCTATCTATCTATCTCCTCCCAGCTTCTCACTTCATCTCCTCCCTCCCCCTCACCTGGTCTCACCCACCACCCTGTGCTCCTTCACTTTCCCTCACCCTCTTACTCTGGCTTCTTCCCCCGTTCCCTTCCAGTCCAATGAAGGGTCTCAGCTCAAAACGGCGGCTGTTCATTCCCTTCCGTAGATGCTGCCTGAGCTGCTGAGTTCCTCCAGCATTCTGGATTTCCAGCATCTGCAGAATCTCTTGTGTTTCAGAAACAGCAAGCTGTTAAATGATAGATGAAGAAATAATGCCATTCCAACCAACGCTGTGTGCAACAGTGCAAGCTCGAAGGTATTTATCCCCTTGTTGTTTTTCTTATCTCTGACAGTTTTGGAGGAAACGATTAATACCGTTTGTGAAGCAGACTTTATCAATCAGTCATTGATTAGGTTATTGGATCAGGACTCACTTGCCTCTGAGGGAAAGGGTGTTATTGCAAATGTTCCTGCCAGCCCTGAGAAGAATACTAAAATCACTCCGTAAGTACAGAGCCGTTGATACAACTTGGATTATCTGTCTTCTTGCTCTGAAACCGGAACTGATTATTTCCGGCAAGGCTCTCCTCAACGTCGTCTCTAGCGATAATGTTCTGGCACAAGATGTGATCAGACCCTGGGAAAGTCAGCGAACTTCACTGTAGGCGGCTTGCTAGCATAGTGCTTTTACACTGGCAGCCATCACCGATCGGGGTTCAGTTCCCACTGCAGTCTGTGAGGAGTTTGTATGTTCTGCCTGTGTCTGTGTGGGTTTCCTCCCACAGTCCAAAGACCCACAGGTTAGGGATAGTAAGTCTTGGGCGTACCATGTTGGTACTGGATGGCAACACTTGCAGGCTGCCCCCAGCACTTCCTCAGACCGTGTTGGTTGTTCACGCAAACGGCGCATTTCACAGTACGTTTCAATGTACATGTGACAAGCAAAACGAGCCTTTAATCAGGAGTAAGGAAGTCATGGTGAAATATCATAAAATACACGTTTGGCCACCCATTCAACTTCTCCTTTGTTGTTGCTCAATTCTCTACTCTATTGAGATAGGAGGTCACTTCAAAGGCCCAGTGCACACACGGAGGCCTTGCTAAACCCCACACTTTAGGAAACAGGTGAAAGGCTGCACAAGATGTCTACCGAAATGGTTCGAGGGCTGAGGGATGTAAGTTATGTAAATAGACTGGGGAAGATAGGATTATTTTTCCTGGAAAAGACAAAGTTGTGAGTGGATTACATTACAGCACCATGGCAACAGGCCGGAGCACCACTGAGCGTCCTGTCTGGCTGCATCATTGTGTGGTACAGGAACTGCAAGAGCCGACAGAGGACAGTAAAAACCACCGAGAGGATCACCAGGGTCTCCCTCCCCCTGCCACCTTTGTGAAATTTACCGGGTGTGTTGTATACAAAAGGCCTGAAGTGTTGTCAAGGATTCCTACTCACAGTCTCTTTGCCCCACTACTGTCAAGAGGGAGGTGCAGGAGCATCAGGACTAGGCCTAGCAAACTGGATAACAGCTTCTTCCCTCAGACTGTGAGACAGCCACCAGCCAGGTCTCATCACCAGGACAGCAGGCTGTTTACTGTTTAATGTTCATCTGTGCTGCACACTGTATGGATTTTGAACAATATTTTATCAACTTACTTATGGTAATATTTTGCTTTGTGGGCTGTGTCTGATACTCAGTTGCACCATAGTCCAGAGGAATGTTGTTTAGTCTGATTATATATATGTACAGTCAAATGACAATAAACTTAAGCTTAAATTTGAAGGTGCTCCATCCAAACTAATCCTACTCGCCAGCTGGAATAGAACGGTTAAAATCAGGAATGCTCTGGACAGGGTGCATGCACTTCCCATTGGCAGGAAGGGCAGGAACCAGAGGGCACAGAATGAATGTGATTGGGAGAAAAAAGTGACATGAAGGAATTGTGCAGCGAGTACTCGGAGTCAGGAATGCACACGCAGGGTAGTAACGGAGGTCATGGCATTCAGCTGGGGGCTGGTATTTATCTGAATGGAGAGAAGTTGCGTGGATACAGGGAGAGGACAAGTGAGTGGAACTGTTTGGATTATTCTTGTACTGAGGTGAGACAGGCTTAACAAGCTGAAGGGTTAAGTTAATAAATGGTTAATACATTTCGCCCTGAAACTTGAGAAGGAGAAGCTAAAGTCAGATGTATCAGTATTTCAGTGGAGTAAAGGGAATTACAGAGGCATGAGGCAGGAGCTACAGAGAAAATGAAGTGCAGCTGCGCAGTGAGGCGCAGGGTCATAATGAGGTAGATCGTGAGGTCAAGGATCCATCTTATTGTACTGGGGACAATTGTACTATTGTCTTTGCCTTCTCTTGTGGAGAAGTCACATCAACGCCAATAATGTTGATACATTCCTGTTTTTGTTCTTGCAGTGAGGATAACATACCAATGGTGAAAGTGAAAAAGAAAAAGAAGGAAAAAGATCGTAAGTGTTTCACCTAGGAAACAGCTTTGTGAATTTTCTTTCTCAAACATTGTCCTTTTGTGGATCTAGCCAAGGTTTGGTCTGATGGTTGCCATTTCAATTCTCCTCCACTTTCTGGAGATAAAGGCCCAACGTACACTTGATGGTCTCTGTCTGCATTGTGATATTCTATATTTTGTTTGCTTCTGTATTAACCTTCAACGGTTTGAGGTCCATGGTAAATGTGAGCAGGGAAATTTATAGCGTGAGGCACTTAATCAAACGACTTGCAGCATCATGTTAACACCACCTAGACCATACCTGACAGGCCAGAGGTCAGACCACTGGCCTCGGTCAGCAGTTGCCCCTGGAAACTTACATGCTCCCTTTTTAATTCCATCAGATCGGAGGAAGACTGGAGATGCAGAGGTAGCCTGTCGTGGGGTTGGAGCTCCGTCTGTGTGTATGAGTGGATGGGTGGAGGGGGTGGGAAAGGGACTTGTTTTGCTAGAGTTGTCATGCTTTTTTAAACACTACAGCACAGAAACAGGCCCCTTGGCCCATCTAGTCTGTACCGAATTATTAATCTGCCTGGTCGCACCGACTTACACCCGGTCCATAGCCCTCCATACCTCTCCTCTCCATGTACCTATTGAAATTTCTCTTAAATGATGAAATCGAGCCTGCATCCACCACTTCTGTTGGCAGCTCATTCCACACTTCCGCCACCCTCTGAGTGAAGAAGATCCCCCTCATGTTCCCCTTAAACAGTTCACCATCACCCTTAACCTATGACCTCCAGTTCTAGTCTCACCCAACCTCAGTGGCAAAAGCCTGCTTGCGTTTGCCCTAACTATACTCCTCAATTTGTGTATACCTCTACCAAACCTCCCCTCCCTCTCCTAATCTCTAGGAAAAAAAGTCCTAACCTATTCAGCCTTTCCCTCTAAGCCAGGTCCTCAAATTTTGGCAATGTCCTTGTAAATTTTCTGTGCACTCTTTCAATCTTTTTATTTTGTTGCTGTTGTTGCTGCTGCTTATGTGTAGACATTGGTTCAAAGTGCAAAGTTTAAAGCAAACTTATTATCGAAGTACCTGTATGTCACTATATACAACCCTGAGATTCATTTTCTTGCCAGCATACTCAATAAATCCATAATAGAATGGATGAATTTGGACGTTCAGCCAGTGTGCAGATACAGAAACTGGGATAGGGGATAATGGTATGCTGAGCTGTAGTCAATAAAGAGCATCCTGATGTGTGCACCTTTGCTGTCCAGATGTTCCAGGGTTGAATGAAGAGTCAATGAGATAGCATCTGCTGTGGACCTGTTGTGATGGTAGGCAAATTGGAGCAGATCCAGTTCACTTCTCTGGCAGGAGTTGATATGTTTCATTACCAACCTCTTAAAACATTTCATCACAGTGGATGTAAGTGCTACTGGACGATAGTCATTGAGGTAGGTTGCAACGCTCTTTATAGGCACCGGTAAAACTGAAGCCTGCTTAAAGCAGATGGGGACCTCAGAGTGCCAAAGCAAGAGGATGAAGATATCAGTAACCACTTCAGCCAGAGGATCAGCACGGGATTTTAGTACTCAGCCAGGTACCCCGTCAGGGCCAAATGCTCAGCATTCAATACCAAAACTAATCAATAAGCTCCAAAGTTGTGGTCTCAGTACCTCCTTGTGCAACTGGATCCTGGATCTCCCTTCTTTTAGACCCTAGTCGGTTCGGATTGGTACAACATCTTCTCCATTAGCACAGGTCCACCTCAAGGCTGTGTGCTTCGCCCCCTGCTCTACTCACTTTACACTTAGGATTGTGAGGCTAAGGACAGCTTCAATGTTTTATTCAAGTTTGCTGATGAAAACTCTGATGTGGGTTGAATACAAAAGGCAGCGATGAATCAGCATGTAGGAGGGACATTGAAACTCAGGGAGGAGTGGTGTCGTAACAACAACCTCTTATTCAATGGCAGCAAGGAAATGACTATTGACTTCCGAAGAAGCAAACCAGAGGCCCATGAGACAGTCCACATCAGAGGATCGGGGGTGGAGATGGTCAGCAGCTTGAAATTCCTTGGTCTTATTATTTCAGAGGTCTTGTCCTGGGTCCACCATATAACTGCAATGACAAAGAATGCACAGCAGCTCCTCTACTTCCTTAAGAGTTTGCGAAGATTTGGCATGACATCTAAAACTTTGACAAACTTCTAAAAATACATAGGGGAGAGTATATTGACTGGCTGCATCACAGCCTAGTATGGAAACATCCTTGAATGGAAAATCCTACACAAGGTAGTGGATATGGCCCAGTCCACCTTGGGTAAAGCCCTCTCCTTACTGAACACATCTACACTAATGTTGTCACAGGAAAGCAGCATCCATAGTTAGGAACCTCCACCACTCAGGATATGCTCTGTTCTTGAAGCTGCCATCAGGAAGGAGGTACAGGAGCCTCAGGACTCACACCACCAGGTTCAGGTACAGTTATTACCCCTGGACCATCAGACTCTTATAACTTCACGCAACATCACTTGCCCATCATGGAAATGTTTCCTATGGACTCACTTTGAAGAAATCTTTATCTGATGTTCTCAACATTTATTGCTTATTTATTTATTTATTTATTTTAATATTATTTCTTTCTTTTTGTATTTGTAGAGTTGTCTTTTACACACTAGTTGAACATCCTATTTGGTGCAGTTTCTATTGATTCTATTATGGATTAATTGAATATGCCCACAAGAAATTGAATCTCAGGATTGTATATGTTGATATATTGTATATATATACTCTGAGAATAAATTTCTTTAAACTTTGAACTTTAACATTTTCTTTACCACCTTCCAAGTCATTTCAAATCTGGTTGCACTATGATGACATTTCTTTTTCGTGGTGTAACATCGTTCCATAGTTCATTGCATTTAATTTTGATTGGAATATTTGTTCTGTTCAAGTTTATCGCAGGCTGAAAAAGAGTTTTACTAAAATCTTCAAGAAACCCAAAAAGAAGAGTGACATTGAACTTGGCTCAAACATGGACGAAGCTGATGGAATATACAATGAAGATAATGACTTGAACTTCAGATGTGCTGGTCTGCCCCCTGATGATGAATCTGTCGAAGAAGATGATTTCATTTCCAACGATAAGGTTTGTTGGAATTTTCCCTAAAAGGAGAATTATTTATCTAGCCATCTCATCTATCTCATCCATCCATCTATCTCATCCAGCTCGAAATAGGCCCTTCCATCCCAACAAGTCATGCCACGCGGCAACCCACCTATTTGACACTAGCCTAATCGCAGGACAACCTGCAATGACCAATTAACCCTGCATCCTTGGACTGTGGGAGGGAACCAGAGCGCCCGAGAAAACCCACGTGGCCTTGGGGAGAACGTACACAGACGGCACCCGAATTAAATTCCCAACTCCAATGCCCCAAGCTGTAATAGCATCATGCCACCACTATGTCACCGTGGCGCTCTATATCTGTAATGTTGGTGTCCATTCTCTTATTGGCCGTTCGCTGGAAAGAAAGTATCTTCTTGCTCTGGTTTTTGAACGTTACTAAGAAAGTTGATGAGGGTAAAGCGGTAGGTGTTGTCTATATGGACTTCAGTAGGCCTTTGACAAGGTTCCACACAGAAGGTTAGTTAGGAAGGTTCAATCGTTAGGCATTAATATGGAAGTAGTAAAATGGATTCAGCAGTGGCTAGATGGGAGACACCAGAGAGTAGTGGTGGATAACTGTGTGTCAGATTGGAGGACGGTGTGTAGCGGTGTGCCTCAGGGACCTGTACTGGGTCCAATGTTGTTTGTCATATATATTAATGATCTGGACGATGGTGTGGTAAATTGGATTAGTAAGTATGCAGCTGATACAAAGATAGGTGGCGTTGTGGATGATGAGGAAAGTTTTCAAAGCTTGCTGAGAGATTTAGGACAGTTAGAAGAGTGGGCTGAAAGATGGCAGATGGAGTTTAATTCTGAAAAATATGAGGTGCTACTTTTTGGTAGGACTAATCAAAATAGGATATACATGGTAAATGGTAGGGCATTGAAGAATGCTGTAGAACAGAGGGATCTAGGAATAATGGTGCATAGTTCCCTGAAGGTGGAATCTCATGTGGATAGGGTGGTGAAGAAAGCTTTGGGTATGCTGGCCTTTATTAATCAGAGCATTGAGTATAGGAGTTGGGATGTAATGTTGAAATTGTATAGGGCATTGGTAAGGCCAAATTTGGAGTATTGTATACAGTTCTGTCACCGAATTATAGGAAAGATGTCAATAAAATTGAGAGAGTACAGAGGAGGTTTACTAAAATGTTGCCTGGGTTTCATCTCCTAAGTTACAGAGAAAGGTTGAATGAGTTAGGTCTTTATTCTTTGGAGCGTAGGAGGTTGAGGGGGGACTTGATAGAGGTGTTTAAAATTATGAGGGGGATTGATAAAGTTGACGTGGATAGGCCTTTTCCATTGAGAGTGGGGGAGATTCAAACAAGAGGACATGAGTGGAGAGTTAAAGTGCAAAAGTTTAGGGGTAACATGAGGGGGAACTTCTTTACTCAGAGAGTGGTAGCTGTGTGGAACGAGCTTCCAGCAGAAGTGGTTGGGGCAGGTTCGATGTTGTCGTTTAAAGTTAAATTGGATAGATATATGGACAGGAAAGGAATGGGAGGTTATGGGCTGAGTGCAGGTCGGTGGGACTAGTTGAGAGTAAGAGTTTGGCACGGACTAGAAGGGCCAAGTTGGCCTGTTTCTGTGCTGTAATTGTTATATGGTTATATGGTACTTAAATGTAGCAACTTGGGAAACCCCTTGCAATACGTACTTGCTGTGGGCCCGTTTGGATCAAAGTGTAAAAGCACTAGGAAAGTGTCTTTTTTTTTGGAAAGAAAAGAAACGGAAAATAGAACCACCAAGTCTGGCACCAACCATCACTCCATGGTCAAGGTCACTGAGATCTTATTCTTCCGCATTTTGATGTTTAATGTTTCCATTTTGAAAATGGAAAATTCTCCTGCCTTCGTACCTTAACCTTTGATGGCCTTTCTAAACAAGAACCTATCAACCTCTGCTTTAAGTTTACCCAGTGAGTTGACCTCTGCAGCAGTCTGTGTCAATCAATTGCACAGGTTCGCCACCCTCTGATTAATGAAATCACTCCTCATTTCTGTTCTATAGGGACACTCTTCTATTCTGAGGCAGTCTCCCATTATTGGAAACAGCTTCTCCATGTCCGCTCGACAGTCAGTGACCACTGTATTAGCTAGTCCAGTACACCGGCTCATTAAAGCATATCTGTAATAAGCCAATTATGTGGCCTGAAGAAGGGTCTTGACTTGAAACGACGACTGTTTACTCTTTTCCATGGACGCTGCCTGGCCTGCTGAGTTCCTCCAGCATTTTGTGTGTGTTAATCATGTGGCAGAACCCAATACATAAAAGCTGAGATTGTCAGGAGGTTCAGTAGTTGTTCAGACCAAACATCAGAAAGGGGCAGAAATATGATCTCAGTGAACTTGACCATGGAATGATTGTTGGTGCCAGACAGGGTGGTTTGAGTATCTCAAAGAATGCCGAATTTCTGGGATTTTCAGGGATTTTCACGCACAACAGTCTCTAGAGTTTACAAAGAATGGCGCGATAAACAAAAGACATCTAAAGAGCGGCAGTTCTGAGGGCATAAACACCTTGTTAATGAGAGAGGTCAGCCTGGTTCAAGCTGACAGGAAGGCAACAGTAACTCAAATAACCGCACATTACAACAGTGGTGTGCAGAAGAGCATCTCTGAACGCACAACGCATTGAACCTTGAAGTGCACGGGCTACAGCAGCAGAAGACCATGAATGTACACTGACTCAGTGGCTACTAAGTGTATCTAGGCCTTTCAGTATTTGGTAGGTTTGAATGATATCCCCTCTCATTCTTCTGAACTCCAGTGAGTACAGGCCCAGAGCTGTCAATTGTTGAAGCGTTATGATCGGAAATGACTTTTATTGTGATCATCCTTCATATTACAAACCTACTGGCTTTCTTTGCACTCAACCACTAAGTTCTAAGTACCTGAGAGAGTTGTTGGAGCAATTTCCACTGTCTGCAAAGTATCTAGAGATGGAATATCCTGTCCTTGTTGCACTCATTGTGACAGATGGACAGAAAACGGAAAGCCTTTACCCAAAATCTGAGAAGATGCACAGAGGGGAAACTGAACAGGAATGGTTGCGATGGCTTTAACTGGACAACCTCGATCTTGACTTGATATACAGGGTGATAAGAGGCTTAGATCAGGTAGACAGGCAGGGCAGAAATGGCTAATATGAGGGGGCATAATTTAAGGTGATTGGAGGGGAATACAGGGGGGATGTTAGAAGTAGGTTTTACGGTGGGTACATGGGTCTGTCTATCAATTACAAAAAGACAGAATGTATAGTGATATCCAAGAAGAAGGAGAATCCTATCTGCAGTCTGAGAATAAACGGGGAAGACATAAAACAAGTACAGAACTTTTGCTACTTAGGAAGCTGGGTGACATCAGATGGCAGGTGTGACATGGACATCAAAAGAAGAATAGGGATGGCAAAAGACACCTTTACAAGAATGAAGAGTACAACCCACCTCAGAGTACTGAAATGTTACGTTTATCCAGTTATGTTATATGGCTCAGAAAGTTGGACAATATCTAGTAACATGAGGAAACGAATTGAAGCAGCAGAGATGTGGTTTTTGAGGAGGATGCAAAGAATATCATGGATGAAACGAATATCTAACGGGGATGTCATGAACAGAGCAAACACAAAAAGAGAAATAATGTATGCGATCATGAAAAGGCAACATAACTTCATTGGACATGCGATTAGGAAAGAGGAGTTAGAATGAACAGTAATTATGGGAAAGATTGAAGGGAAGAAAGCAAGAGGAAGACAAAGACAATTGATGATGGAGACAGCAGCCAGAGAACTGGAAATGAATACCAATGAATTGATCCACTTGACCTGAAACAGGAGTGTGTGGGCCATGGCAGTCAAAGCTCAAACTGGGCACGGCACCTGATGATGATGATGACAACATGGAACACACTGCCAGGGGTGGTGGCAGAAGTGGACACATTAGATACATTTAAGAAACGGTTAGGAAGGCACATAGATGATTAAAAAATGGACAGCTATGAATGAGGGAAGGGTTAGATGATCTTAGACTAGGTTGAAAGTTTGGCACGACATTGTGGGCTAAAGGGCCTGTACTGTGCTCTACTGATCTAGGTTCTAAGTGTTGGGGGAGTGTGGGGGTTAATATCAGGATTGACCCTGCTGCCTATCGTATCTCCTGCCCGGTGCCAGGTTGATAATACAATAAACAGAAATCAGATTGCATCCTGCGGTGCCCTCATTTAGTCAGATCATAACTAATCCCCTACCCAAGCTCAAGTTCAAGGTCAAGTTCCTTGGCATTCAACCGTACATGTGTGTACTGCCAAACGAAACTACGTTCCTCCGGACCAACACGGTACGTATAACTCACACACAGCACATGAAGTAGTATTACCACAAATATTAATAGTAGCATCATGTAGGATCCCACCCACCCTGTTCGTGGACCGTTTGTCCCACTCCCATCAGGGAGGAGGTTACGTGGCATCTGCGTCAGGACCACCAGACTCAAAAACAGTTACTTTACCCAAGCAGCAAGGCTGATCACCACCTCCGCCCACTAACCCACCCTTCCACACCTGGCCCCCACACCTAATACTTTGTCATTTCCTATCAGTCACCTTCTGTACAGACTCTCCTGTGCTTAGTGTCACTTTATCTAGGTATATATTGTGTTTCTAATTATCATTGTGTTCTTGATCTTATTGTGCTGCATCTGATCCAGAGGAACAATTGCTTTGCTCTCCTCTACACACGTGTACTGGCAATGAGATTAAACGATTTTAAATCTTGAATCTTAATAAGTAATAAATCATAATAGTCCAAAATGCTATTAATTTCAATCATGGATCACTCAACGACAGAGAATTCCCAAGATCCATGCCCTCGAGGTAAGGAAATTTGACTCTGTCGCAAAGGCCAACACTCTGATCTTGGCACTCTGCCCCCTACTGGCAGACACTTCTTGTTAGGGAAACAACTCAAAGTCTGCCTTACAACCGATGTGAAGTGGAAATGTCTCAAACTGACAGGGACAGATTTTACAGTGGCAGAGAGAATCCAATCCATTTTACATTGGAACTACAACGTGAGTGCTTGGAGCTATATAAAAGAACATCTCAATGGTTTAAGCTTTGGATTATTGTCTGAGCTATTTTAGTTTGGGAACAGGATAGATTAATCGGGCAACTGAAACGTTGGTGGAAGGTGTGGTGTAAAGCACAGTACTCTGACACTACCGCACAGGAACAAGCCCTTTGCCCCATACTGTCTGTACCGAACGTGATGCAAATTAAACTAATCGCTTCTGCCCTGCATACAATCCATTCCCTGCATTGATGTGCCTCACTAAAAGCTTCTAGATACCAATACTGGACCTACTTCCAATACCATCCCCAGCAGAGCATTAACTGCACCAGCCGCACTCTGTGTAAAACAAAACTTGACCCACCCGTTCCCTGAAAACTTCCCCTCACTCACCTGAAAGCCATGCCCCCAGCATTTCACATTTTCCCCATGGTGAAAGGATTTTGACTGGCTACCTGGAAAGCTAATCAGAAGAAAATTTATTGTTCTCATACCACAGTGTAAATGTTCATAGAGCAACATATTTGTCTTTTAGGCATTCAAATGGCTGAAAGAAAATGTTTTGGCTCCAAGTGAAGAGCAGTCATCACTAAAAAACTGTAAGATCACCATTTCTGAGGTATGGCATTATATTGAAACTACTCAATGTGCAGATGTACATCAGCCACAAACACAAATGGATGAGAGAGCCTTCAGTTCCACTCACTTGGATATTGACCATTGTAAAACAATCTCTTCTCCACTGGCCCAGCCCATCACACAGACCCGTCTCCTCTCCACTGACCCAGTCCTTTACACAGACCCGTCTCCTCTCCACCGACCCAGTCCTTTACACAGACCCGTCTCCTCTCCACCGACCCAGTCCTTTACACAGACCCGTCTCCTCTCCACTGACCCAGCCCATCACACAGACCCGTCTTCTCTCCACTGACCCAGCCCATCACACAGACCCGTCTCCTCTCCACTGACCCAGCCCATCACACAGACCCGTCTCCTCTCCACTGACCCAGCCCATCACACAGACCCGTCTCCTCTCCACTGACCCAGCCCATTACACAGACCCGTCTCCTCTCCACCAACCCAGCCCATTACACAGACCCGTCTCCTCTCCACTGACCCAGTCCTTTACACAGACCCGTCTCCTCTCCACCGACCCAGTCCTTTACACAGACCCGTCTCCTCTCCACCGACCCAGCCCATCACACAGACCCGTCTCCTCTCCACTGACCCAGCCCATTACACAGACCCGTCTCCTCTCCACCAACCCAGCCCATTACACAGACCCGTCTCCTCTCCACTGACCCAGTCCTTTACACAGACCCATCTCCTCTCCACCAACCCAGCCCATTACACAGACCCGTCTCCTCTCCACTGACCCAGTCCTTTACACAGACCCGTCTTCTCTCCACTGACCCAGTCCTTTACACAGACCCGTCTCCTCTCCACCGACCCAGCCCATTACACAGACCCGTCTCCTCTCCACCAACCCAGCCCATTACACAGACCCGTCTCCTCTCCACTGACCCAGTCCTTTACACAGACCCATCTCCTCTCCACCAACCCAGCCCATTACACAGACCTGTCTCCTCTCCACTGACCCAGTCCTTTACACAGACCCGTCTTCTCTCCACTGACCCAGTCCTTTACACAGACCCGTCTCCTCTCCACTGACCCAGTCCTTTACACAGACCCGTCTCCTCTCCACTGACCCAGCCCATTACACAGACCCGTCTTCTCTCCACTGACCCAGTCTTTTACACAGACCCGTCTCCTCTCCACCGACCCAGTCCATTACACAGACCCGTCTCCTCTCCACTGACCCAGCCCATTACACAGACCTGTCTCCTCTCCACTGACCCAGCCCATTACACAGACCTGTCTCCTCTCCACTGACCCAGCCCATTACACAGACCTGTCTCCTCTCCACCAGCCCAGTCCATTACACAGACCTGTCTCCTCTCCACCAACCCAGTCCATTACACAGACCCGTCTCCTCTCCACCAACCCAGCCCATTACACAGACCCGTCTCCTCTCCACTGACCCAGCCCATTACACAGACCCGTCTCCTCTCCACTGACCCAGCCCATTACACAGACCCGTCTCCTCTCCACTGACCCAGCCCTTTACACAGACCCGTCTCCTCTCCACTGACCCAGCCCATTACACAGACCCGTCTTCTCTCCACTGACCCAGTCCTTTACACAGACCTGTCTCCTCTCCACTGACCCAGCCCATTACACAGACCTGTCTCCTCTCCACTGACCCAGCCCATTACACAGACCTGTCTCCTCTCCACTGACCCAGCCCATTACACAGACCTGTCTCCTCTCCACTGACCCAGCCCATTACACAGACCTGTCTCCTCTCCACCAGCCCAGTCCATTACACAGACCTGTCTCCTCTCCACCAACCCAGTCCATTACACAGACCCGTCTCCTCTCCACCAACCCAGCCCATTACACAGACCCGTCTCCTCTCCACCGACCCAGCCCATTACACAGACCCGTCTCCTCTCCACCGACCCAGCCCTTTACACAGACCCGTCTCCTCTCCACTGACCCAGCCCATCACACAGACCCGTCTCCTCTCCACTGACCCAGCCCATCACACAGACCCGTCTCCTCTCCACTGACCCAGTCCATCACACAGACCCGACTCCTCTCCACTGACCCAGTCCATTACACAGACCTGTCTCCTCTCCACCGACCCAGTCCATTACACAGACCCGTCTCCTCTCCACCGACCCAGCCCATCACACAGACCTGTCTCGTCTCCACCGACCCAGCACATTACACAGACCCGTCTCCTCTCCATTGATTTTGGTGATACTTGCTTCTGTCTTGGGAAATCAGCCAACGTAATCAAGGACATCTCCGACTCTGGTCATATTCGCTTATCCCCCTTCACATTGTGTCAAGGATAAACCAGCCTGAAAACACATTCCACTAGGCTGATTGACAGCTTTTATTTTGATGTTATCAGATGCTTGTATGGACTCCTCATACGTTAAAAGATAAACTGCTAATCTCTCAGTTTATCTCGTGATTGCCTTCACTCTTAATTTGACTATCTGCACTGCACTAACTACAAAACTATACTCTGCATCCTGTTTTCCATCATTTTCTTTTTGCTTCCTTGATGTGCTTCTGTATGGAGTGATCTGTCAGTTGGATATGCAAACAAAAGCATTTCCTGTATGTAAGTACATGTGACAGTAACAGGAAGAATACCAATACCCATCAGTAGTAAATACTCTTCTATGGATTGAGCTTTGACAACTACAGATCATTTATACCTCATCTTGCTGACCTGTGATTAGAAACATAGAAACATAGAAAATAGGTGCAGGAGTAGGCCATTCGGCCCTTTGAGCCTGCACCGCCATTTATTATGATCATGGCTGATCATCCAACTCAGAACCCCGCCCCAGCCTTCCCTCCATACCCCCTGACCCCCGTAGCCACAAGGGCCATATCTAACTCCCTCGTAAATATAGCCAATGAACTGGCCTCAACTGTTTCCTGTGGCAGAGAATTCCACAGATTCACCACTCTCTGTGTGAAGAAGTTTTTCCTCATCTCAGTCCTAAAAGGCTTCCCCTTTATCCTCAAACTGTGACCCCTCGTTCTGGACCTCCCCAATATCGGGAACAATCTTCCTGCATCTAGCCTGTCCAATCCCTTTAGAAGTTTATACGTTTCAATCAGATCCCCCCTCAATCTTCTAAATTCCAGAGAGTTTAAGCCTAGTCGATCCAGTCTTTCATCATATGAAAGTCCTGCCATCTCAAGAATCACTCTGGTGAACCTTCTTTGTACCCCCTCAATGGCAAGAATGTCTTTTCTCAGATTAGGGGACCAAAACTGCACACAATACTCCAGGTGTGGTCTCACCAAGGCCTTGTACAACTGCAGTAGAACCTCCCTGCTCCTGTACTCGAATCCTCTTGCTATGAATACCAGCATACCATTCGCCTTTTTCACCGCCTGCTGTACCTGCATGCCCACTTTCAATGACTGGTGTATAATGACACCCAGGTCTCGTTGCACCTCCCCTTTTCCTAATCGGCCACCATTCAGATAATAATCTGTTTTCCTGTTCTTGCCACCAAAGTGGATAACCTCACATTTATCCACATTAAATTGCATCTGCCATGAATTTGCCTACTCACCTAACCTATCCAAGTCACCCTGCATCCTCTTAGCATCCTCCTCACAGCTAACACTGCCGCCCAGCTTCGTGTCATCCGCGAACTTGGAGATGCTGCATTTAATTCCCTCATCTAAGTCATTAATATATATTGTAAACAACTGGGGTCCCAGCACTGAGCCTTGCAGTACCCCACTAGTCACTGCCTGCCATTCTGAAAAGGTCCCGTTTATTCCCACTCTTTGCTTCCTGTCTGCTAACCAATTCTCCACCCACACCAATACCTTAGCCCCAATACCGTGTGCTTTTAAGTTTGCACACTAATCCTGTGTGGGACCTTGTCAAAAGCCTTTTGAAAATCCAAATATACCACATCCAGTGGTTGATTGATTGGTAACTATGTCCTTTTTGTAATGTTCTATAGCATTCCTAGTTCAGTCATAACGTTGTCATTTCTGAAATCCTTTAAGCTGACAGGAATGGAGTGTAGGGTCAGGTGTGGTCTTTTTTATTTGTTTTCTAAGTTTTCTCTTTTGACATTGGTTCAGATTCAGTTTGGATTGAAGCTCTTTGTGGTAAAGGCCTTATCTGAAGTCCTGCTGGATATACTGAGAAAACAGAACATGAATAGCCCCTCTGCAAATGTGCTTTTTTTAAAGAAACCAATTTCTTTTTGCTCTTTTCCTGCATTCCTGGTTGATGATTCTGCATAAGCTTAACTACTGAGATGTACTCTGACTTTGGCACATGCTGGGTAACATGTCCGCGGTATCATTGACCCAGTTATGTGGTTATATGTTACATATGTGTTGTGTTTCATGTGAGGGAAGGCGTAGTTTTGCAGATTATTTGAATGTGAAAGGATGTCACAGCTTTAACCCATATCACCTTTGAACTGGGGACCTTGGGGCAGCTGAGGTGAACTTTGTGACTGTAATATGGTACATTTTGTAGGTATCCTGGGACATAATGAAGGACCCACTTTGTACCTTCGACATAGAAAACCTGGAAGATGCAGAAGAATGCTGGTTCGTGAAAAGAAATTTCCGAGAATTTCAGGAGCTTCAGAACAAGGTAGCAAGCTGGCTTGAGTATCAATCACAGGAAGGCCAATAATTTTGTTTTCACTTAAATCCATCCAAATGGATATCAAGCTAATAGGTTGTACTGGTGAATAAACCTGGCTAATTCTGATGAGCACAAACAAGACGAAATCTGCAGATGCTGGAAATCCAAGCAACACACACAAAATGCTGGAGGGACTCAGCTACCCCGACACTTCCTCCCTCACTATCATTCAGGGCCCCAAACAGTCCTTCCAGGTGAGGTGACATTTCACCTGTGAGTCTGTTGGGGTCACGTACTGTGTTCGGTGCTCCCAGCAGGGCCTCCTGTATATCGTGAGACCTGATGAAGATTGAAAGACCACTTCGCCAAGCTCCTACGTTCCATTCGCCAGAACAAGCAAGATCTCCCAGTGGCCACCCATTTTAATTCCACTTCCCATTCCCATTCCAATATGTCCATCCATGGTCTCCTCCGCTGTCGGGATAAGGCTACACTTAGGTTGGAGGAACAACACCTTATATTCCAGCTGGGTAGCCTCCAACCTGATGGCATGAACATCAATTTCTCAAACTTCTGGTAATGCTTCCCACCACCCCCTTCATTTCCCATCCCCTTTTACCTCCCTCACCTTATCTCCTTGCCCATCCATCGCCTCCCTCTGGTGCTCCTTCCCCCCTCCCCTTTTTCTTTCTTCCATGGCCTTCTGTCTCTCTCACCAATCAACTTCCCAGCTCTTTGCTTCATCCCTCCCCTCCAAGTTTCACCTATCGCCTGGAGTTTCTTTCTCCCCTCCCCCCCTTTCAAATCTACTCCTCAGCATTTTTCCTCCAGTCCTGCCGAAGGGTTTCGGTCCAAAACTTCGACTGTACTTTTCTCCATAGATGCTGCCTGGCCTGCTGAGTTCCTCCTGCATTTTGTGTGTGTAGTTCTGATGAGCAGTTTATTTGCAGCCAGAGTTCAAACTTATCAAAGTACGTATGCATTAGTGGGCATAAGAAAGAAAATAATTTTCAGTTCCTCTGCACCCAGGTCCTCATCCTCCTCAGAATCAGAATCAGAATCACGTTTGATATCACTGGCATACGTCATGAAATTTGATGTTTGCAGGAGCAGTGCATTGAGTGCATGGCTTGCCTTAAAGAAGCTATGAAGTGCAGTATATATTTCAAAACGTAAACAATTCTGTGATGTACTCCTGTCCCAGAACACTCAGAGCTTTAAAAACAAATAAGAGAACTTTAAAATCAATTCGAAAAGATACAGGAAGCCAATGCAGACTTGCTAGTATGGGAGTGATATGCTCCCTGGCTTTGGTTCAAAGTCTAGCAGCGATATTCTGAATGAGTTCAAGTTTGTCACTAGATTGCTTTGAAAAGGCAGTAAAAATTACATTGCAGTAATCTAGTCTATCCAATACAAAGATGTGAATCAGTTTTTCAACATCATTATGTGACAGAAAGAAACATACCTTTGCAATATTTCTCAAGTGTAGAAATGATGCTCTGGTTGCTTTCTTTATGTGGGATTTAAAATTCAAATTTACATAAAGAAAGAGACCGGGGCATCGAGGATAACACACAGGCTGGTTACTTCTGATTTTACAATGGAAGCCAAGTTCTCAAGTTTATTAAGAAGTTTATCCTTTTTGCTTTGGGACCGACCAAAAGTTTTATCTTTATTTAATTTTAGGAAATTATTGCTCGTCCATTAGTTTATTGCAGTCAGACCAGAAATCAGCGAAGATAGGGAGTTACCATTATCAGGCTCAACCAATGTGTCATCTGCACAACTGCAGAAATCAAGTTTATGCTCACTAATATCTCCTAAGGGGAGCATATACGCACAATCATACATACAGTGGATTCCAATTAATTGGGACAAATTGGGGCCAGTACATCTTGGCCCAATTAAGCTGCTGCCTCAGTTAACCGAAATGTCTTGCAATTAGTTAAAAAGGATCTGAAACATAAAGTACCATTTAACTGAGTAACAAACTATAAACTTAAATAAAATACGGAACAAATTAAGACATGACCAATACTATTACAATACTATAAAACTGTGTATTAGAATCAGAGTATGAATCAGGGTTTCACACGTCTGGCATATGTCATGAAATATGTTGTTTTGTGGCCACAGTACATCACAGCACTTAATAACTAAACTGTAAGTTATACTAAATATATATACATCATTATTGTTAACTTTATATATATAGTTTATTAACTTTATATATATATATATATATATGATTATATAAGTAATGCAAAAAGAGGAAAAATAGTGAGGTTCTATACAAGGGTTCATTGTCCGTTCAGAAATCTGATGGTGGAGGGGAAGAAGCTGTTCCTGTAATGCTGAGTGTGTGTCTTCAGGCTCTTGTACCTCCTCCTTGATGATACAATGAGAAGAGGGAATGTCCTGGGCAATGGAGGCTCTTAATGATAGATTATTATTATTGTTGTTATGATTATGAGGACACGCAGTCCCCTTTTATTGTCATTTAGTAATGCATGCATTAAGAAATGATAAAATGTTTTTCTAGAATGATATCACGAAAACACATGACAAACCGACCTAAAAACTAACAAAACCACATAATTATAACATATAGTTACAACAGTGCAAAGCAATACTGTAATTTGATAAGAACAGACCATAGCACGGTAAAAGTCTCAAAGTCTCTCGAAAGTCCCATCATCTCATGCAGACGGTGAACCTCCAGCGCCGCCAACTTGCCGATGCAGCATCCCAGAAGCATCTGACCACAGTCCAACTCTGAGTCCGTCCGAAAAACTCCAAGCCTCCGACCACCTCTTCGACACTGAGCACCGAGCACCATCTCTGCCAAGCGCTTCGACCCCGGCCCCGGCGACAGGCGATAGGCAAAGTCGAGGATTTGGGGCCTTCGTCTCCGGAGATTCTCGATCGCACAGTAGCAACGGCAGTGAAGCAGGCATTTCAGAAGTTACTCCAGGTGTTCCTCTGCGCTTCTCACGGCTGTCTCCATCAAATCAGGATTGTGCACAGCACCTAGTTATACATATGATATCATTCGGAATGGCCGCGCGCGCTGCGTCGCACCACCATCTTCTTCTCCGTCCTCCCTCCTCCCAGCTTTTTTGAGGCATCGCCTTTGGAAGGTGTTCTGGATGGTGAGGAGGCTAGTGTCCATGATGGAGCTGGAAGGGATTACAACTTCCTGCAGCTTTCTCTGTTCCTGCACAGTGGCCCCCTCGTACAAGGTGGTGAGAATGCTCTTCACATTACATCTGTAGAAATTCTCAAGTGTCTTTGGGAACATACCAGTTTTCCTTAAACTTCTGATAAAATATAACCACTGTCGTACCTTCGTCGTAATTGCATCAATATGTTGGGTCCAGGATAAATCCTCAGCAACATTAACACCCAGGAACTGGAAACTGCTCACCCTGTCCACTGCTGATCCCACAATGAGGACTGCAGTGTCTTTCCATCCACCAAATCTTCCTTTTCATTATAACATTCAAGATGACTGTTGATACCTTCAAATTCTTTGTAATTCCTAACTTGTTGAAGTAGTGATTCCAGTGGATTCCAGTTAATTGGAAGTTAATTCCAGTTAACCCTTGCCTGAGAAGCAACTTGGATCCACTCCAATTTGCCTACCGACGCAACAGGTCCACTTCAGATGCCACCATCTCACTGGCTCTTCACTCAACCATGGAACATCTGGATAGCAAGATGCATAGATCAGTATTCTCCTTATTGATGACAGCTCAACATTCAATACCATCTTCTCCTCAAAATTAATCAATAAGCTTCAAGACCTTGACCTCTATACCTCCTTGTGCAATTGGGTCCTCGATTAACTCTCTTGCAGACCCCAGTTAGGTCAGACTGGCAGCAACATCTCCTCCACAATCTCCATCAGCACAGGGGTACCACAAGACTGTGTGCTTAGCTCCCTGCTGTACTCGCTTTATATTCATGACTGTGTGGCTAAGCACAGCTCCAATGCCATATTCAAGCTTGCTGATGACACCACTGTCATAGGCCTAATCAAAGAAGGTGACAAATCAAAGGAGGGAGATTAAAAATCTGGCTGAGTGGTGTCACAACAACAACCTCTCACTCAATGTCAGCAAGACCAAGGAGATGATTATAGACTTTAGGAGGATGAAACAAGAAGTCAATGAGCCTGTCCTCATCAGAGGTGGAGAGTGTCGGCGACTTTAAATTCCGCGGTGTTACCATTTCAGAGGATCAGTCCTGGGCCCAGCACGGCAGCACCTCTACTTCCTTAGCGGTTTGCAAAAATTCAGCATGACATCCAAAACTTTGACAAACTTCTATAGATCTGTCACGGAGACTGGCTACATCACAGCCTGTATGGAAGCACCAATGCCCTCAAATGCAAAATCCTGCAAAAAGTAATGGATGTAGCCCAGTCCATCACAGGTAAAGCCCTCCCCAGCATTGAGTACATCTCCAGCGAGTTGTCGTAGGAAAGCAGCATCCAACAGCAGGGACCCATACCACCCAGGCCGTGCTCTCTTCCCACTGCTGTCATCAAGAAGGTACAGGAGACTCAGGGCTCACACCACCAGGTTCAGGACCTGTTACTGCCCCTCAACCATCAGGCTCTTGAACCAAAGGGGATAACTTCACTTGTCCCATCACTGAACTGTTCCCACAAGCTGTGAACTCACTTTCAAGAACTCTTCATCTCATGTTCTCGACATTTATTGTTTATTTATTTGTTATTACTTTCATTTTGTATTTGCATAGTTTGTCTTTTACACACTGGTTGACTGCCCATTTGGTGCGGTCTTTCATGAGTGGTGTAGCGATATCAGCACCAGGCTTCGAAATGAATGGTCCCAGGTTTGAATCCGGCCAGCCCCTTGCACATTTTCCATCCATGCTGGGTTGAGCATCAAGCTAGCAGCTCAACCTCATTAAAAAAAAAACCAGACAAGTGCTAAGGAAATGGCAAAAATGCTGTCCAGTGCACCACAAGGCACGAAGAGGAACGACAATATAAACGTGAAACTAAACGAATAGTGCAAACAAAAAGCACCTGATCACTGCTCTGTTTTTTTTTTAGTTTCACCTTCCCTCTCCTTTTCTCCCTGGAGCAAGTTTCTCATCACTTGAGGTGATCGTGCATTAAGGCATCCTCATCCAAAAGAGCTCATCTGATTTGCATGTTTAGGAAATAAGCCACCTTCCTCAATGAGAACTCCTTCAGCTCATCGGGAAAGCTTTCTCTCTTCAGAGCTGTTCTTGAATGATTTTTCAGCATATCTAGCGTCCACCTCATGTTTTTTCAGGTCTTGCCAAAATTGAGCTGGCTTTTTCCTAGACCATCATCAAACGCAGGGGCAAATACAAATTACTTTATTGTTTTTAACTACATATTTAATCTTTCTTTCCGTTCTCTCTGCCATAATAAGTCTTTGCAATATGCAATGCACTTCTGGGGTAATGTTCTGTGCACTCGTTTTTATGTTGTCTGTATCATTAAGGATCATTTTCACTGTTAGCGCTGCAAGATTTAATATAAACAGATGTCCACCAACCATTCATTGTTTTTGTTTCTCTTAATTACAGCCAGTTTAGCATTACTACTCACAATTTGCCTTAATTTCATGGAGGAGGTGCAATCCTCAGAAAGACTGGGGAATTTGAAACCATATTCAAGGATAAGTTATGATGAATCCTAATATTGGTAGTGTTGAGGTTATTGCAATCGCTTTACAGCATTGGCAATCGCTGGTCAGAGTTTGGTTCCCACCTCTGTAAGGAGTTCTACCTACGAATGCATGAGTTTCCTGCGGGTGCCTCGATTTCCTCTCACACTCCAGTGACGTGAGTATAGGGTTAGTAGGTTGTGGGCATGCCACGTTGGCGTCAGAAACATGGTGACACTTGCAAGCTGCCCCAGCACTATCCTCGCTGCTATTTTTGATGCAAACGACACATTTCACTCTATGTTTTGGGGTACATGTGACAAATAAAGCTGATCTTTATCG
Source organism: Mobula hypostoma (assembly GCF_963921235.1). Lineage (NCBI taxonomy): Eukaryota > Metazoa > Chordata > Chondrichthyes > Myliobatiformes > Myliobatidae > Mobula > Mobula hypostoma. The sequence continues at coordinate 117,447,118 of NC_086106.1, read as the reverse complement.
TTAAAGAGTGCAACTCCTTGACAACCTCAGCAGAATCAGAGAGGTGGAAAATGCATTGTGGGTGGAGATGGTTCTCTTTAATTGAGGCCCCTCCGTTGGTTAGAAATGTTCCATCCTAGCTGTCTACGTTATATACAAGCCAGGGCAGTACAATATAGAGAACAATCTGTTACCCATGTAGCAAGCAGCCCCTCTCCTTGCAGCTGAGCAATCCAACAAAATGGCAGAGACCGATAGAGTTTGGCACCAGCAGCATTGTAGGAGTTGCCGGTCAGCTTGGAACTCATCAGAGGATGAGTTGGGGCCTCAGGGACTCCAGCTTTCCTTGGTGTTTACTCCTGAAGCCTTCCCCATGAGTGAGTATCACCACAAAGGCAGTGGAAGTTTGAGATCAGGGCTTTCCTTCTCCTAGAAGAACTGCCATGCACGGCTGACGAGCCCCATCCAACCAAAGCAACTGGGTTTCAGGGGCCAGTAACCAGCCTTTGCCCCTTCTCCTGTCGGTAGGAACAGTGCGGCTGGGATTAGTAGCTAAACCACAGAGGTTACTTGGGATGCACACCATTGGGAGCATTTAATAGGTAGCGGGAGCTCATCGCCACAACCACCCCCCCCCCCAGTTATAACAACCTTAAGAAACCTTCTCTTCAATACAGTAAAAAAATGTTATCAATTAGGGGAGAGAGCATGTGCCCTAAGAAATTACCAGTGATATGACAAAATTTGTAACTTGAGGAATTGAGCAGTATTGAGGGCATTGAGAAAATTATTCTTAGTTGCTTGCAGTACATACACAATTTGGCTGTAAAGAAAGAAAGATTAGCTTTATTTGTCACATGTACATCGAAACATCTAAGCATACAATGAAAAGTGTCATTTGCCTCAAGGACCAACACAGTCGAAGGATGTATTGGAGGCAGCCCACAAGTGTCTCCATGCTTCCGGCACCAACACAGCATGCCCACAACATGCTCACGCTAACCGTACGTCTTTGGAACGTTGGAGGTAGCTGGAGTACCCGAAGAAAGTACACTCACAGAGATAATGTGCAAACTCTTTAAGACAGCAATTAAAAGACATTGGAACCAAGTTTTGGTGATGGAAATGTCTTAATGCATTTAAATGAACTATTGCTGCGTAAAACTGGTGGAAACAACACCGATTGTGGTCAGAAGTTCCTACGGACGACACCTCGGAGGAAGCGCAGGTGTAGATTGGAGTTACAAGTGCGTTTAAGGAAATGGGGTTTTAAACTCCCTATATCGACTATCTTGCTGGCGAACGTGCAGGCTCTGGTGAATAACATGGATGATCTCAGAGCTAAGGTGCTGAATCAGAGGGACATTAGGACCATGTGTGTCCTTTGTTTCACTGAATCCTGGTTAACCCCTTCCGTACCAGATGCAGTGATTCAGATCGACGGGTTTACTATACACCGTCAGGGTAGATCTATAGAGTCTCTCAAAAGCAGAGGTGGAGGAGTATGCCTCATGATCAACTCTTCTTGGTGCACAAATATATCAGTGCTGTCCCAATTCTGCTCACCAGACCTGGAATATCTAGCAGTAAAGTGCTGTTCATTTTACCTACCACGGGAGTTCTCTGGGGTCATTTTGGTAGCAGTTTACATTCCACCTCGGGCCAATGCCAAGCAGGCTTTAGAGGAATTGAGTAATGGGATCAACATACACAAAACAGCTCACCCTAGCATCTTCATCATTTTGGGAGATTTCAACCAGGCCAGTCTGAAAAAATCACGAACCAATTACCATCAACAAATCACTTACAATACTAGAGGAAACAACACACTGGACCATTGCTACACCACCATCAAGAATGCCTACCATGCTATTCCATGCCCTCATTTCAGGAAGTCTGATCACCTAGCTGTACTTCTACTCCCTGAGTACAAGCAGAGACTGAAGACTGCAGCACCAGCAGTGAGGACGAAGAAGGTTTGGACAAGGGAAGCACAGGAGCGCCTACAGGACTGCTTTGAATTGGTGGACTGGACTGTATTCAGGGATTCATCTTCGAACCTGAATGAGTATGCTGTAATTGTTACCGACTTCATTAAAACCTGTGTGGGTGAGTGTGTGCCTACAAAGACTTACTGTACATTCCCAAACCAAAAGCCGTGGATGAACCAGGAGGTACACCGTCTGCTGAAGGCTAGATCTGTGGCATTCAGGTCTGGCGACCCAGGCCTGTAGAAGAAAATCAGGTATGATTTGCGGAGGGCTATTTCAAGGGCAAAGAGACAATTTCGAACGAGGTTGGAGGTGACATCGGATGCACGACATTACTCCCTACAAAGCAAAACCCAATAGCATGAATGGCAACGATGCTTCACTACCAGATGAACTCAGTGCCTTCTATGCACGCTTTGAAAGGAAGAACACAACTACAGCTGTGAAGATCCCTGCTGCACCTGATGACCCTGTGATCTCTGTCTCAGAGGCCAATGTTAGACTGTCTTTAAAGGGAATGAACCCTTGCAAGGCGGAAGGTCCCAATGGAGTACCTGGTAAGGCTCTGAAAACCTGTGCCAACCAACTAGGGGGAGTATTCAAGGACATTTTCAATCTCTCACTGCTACAGGCAGATGTTCCCACTTGTTTCAAAAAGGCAACAATTATACCAGTGCCTAAGAAGAATAATGTGAGCTGCCTTAATGACTATCGCACAGTGATGAAATGCTTTGAGAGGTTGGTTGTGACTAGACTGAACTCCTGCCTCAGCAAGGACCTGGATCCATTGCAATTTGCCTATTGCCACAATAGGTCAACAGCAGACGCAATCTCATTGGCTCTCCACACGGCTTTAGACCACCTGGACAACACAAACACCTCTGTCAGGATGCTGTTCATTGATTATAGCTCAGCATTTAATACCATCATTTCCATAATCCTGATGGAGAAGTTGCAGAACCCGGGCCTCTGTACCTCGCTCTGCAATTGGATTCATGACTTCCTAACCAGAAGACCACAGTCTGTGTGGTTTGGTGATAATATATCCTCCTCGCTGACGATTAACACTGGTGCACCTCAGGGGTGTGAGCTTAGCCCACTGCTCTACTCTCTGTATACACATGACTGTGTGGCTAGGCATAGCTCAAATACCATCAAAAAATTTGCTGACAATACAACCATTGTTGGTAGAATCTCAGGTGGTGATGAGAGGGTGTACAGGAGTGAGATATGCCAACTAGTGGAATGGTGCCACAGCAACAACCTGGCACTCAACGTCAGTAAGATGAAAGTAAGACTTCAGGAAGGGTAAGACAAAGGAACACATACTAATCTTCATAGAGGGATCAGAAGTGGAGAGAGTGAGCAGCTTCAAGTTCCTGGGTGTCAAGATCTCTGAGGATCTAACCTGGTCCCAACATATCAATGTAGTTATAAAGAAGGCAAGACAGCGACTATACTTTATTAGGAGTTTAAAGAGATTTGGCATGTCAACAAATACACTCAAAAACTTCTATAGTTGTACCGTGGAGAGCATTCTGACAGGCTACATCACTGTCTGGTATGGAGGGGCTACTGCACAGGACCGAAAGAAGCTGCAGAAGGTTGTAAATCTAGTCAGCTCCATCTTTGGTATTAGCCTACAAAGTACCCACAACATCTTCAGGGAGCGGTGTCTCAGAAAGGCAGCGTCCATTACTAAGGACCTCCAGCACGCAGGGCATGGCCTTTTCTCACTGTTACCATCAGGCAGGAGGTACAGAAGCCTGAAGGCTCACACTCAGCGATTCAGGAACAGCTTCTTCCCCTCTGCCATCCGATTCCTAAATGGACATTGAATCTTTGGACACTACCTCACTTTTTAAAAAAAAATAGTCATAGTCATAGTCATACTTTATGGATCCCAGGGGGAAATTGGTTTTCGTTACAGTTGCACCATAAATAATAAATAGTCATAGAACCATAAATAGTTAAATAGTAATATGTAAATTATGCCAGTAAATTATGAAATAAGTCCAGGACCAGCCTATTGGCTCAGGGTGTCTGACCCTCCAAGGGAGGAGTTGTAAAGTTTGATGGCCACAGGCAGGAATGACTTCCTATGATGCTCTGTGTTGCATCTCGGTGGAATGAGTCTCTGGCTGAATGTACTCCTGTGCCCAACCAGTACATTATGTAGTGGATGGGAGACATTGTCCAAGATGGCATGCAACTTGGACAGCATCCTCTTTTCAGACACCACCGTCAGAGAGTCCAGTTCCATCCCCACAACATCACTGGCCTTACAAATGAGTTTGTTGATTCTGTTGTTGTTTGTTGAATATATAGTATTCAACAAAATATATAGTATTTCTGTTTTTGCACTTTTTTTGTCATCTATTCAGTGTACGTAATTGATTTACTTTTTTTAAATTTATTATTATTGGGTTTTTTTGCTGCTAGATTATGTATTGCATTGAACTGCTGCTGCTAAGTTAACAAATTTCATGTCACATGCCGGTGATAATAAACCTGATTCTGATTCTAGAATGAGATGTCAATATTGCAGGTTATGCTGAAACAGGCTCCCACTCCAGATCATTTCACCCCTTTGGACTGTGTCTGATATCTGTTCTATTTGTTTTTCAGGCGTTCAGCTCCCTTGGTGAAATAGAACTGCCTTTGCTCAACGACTTGTCTGCTGACACCATCAACAGTGAATTCAGAGAAGGCTTTAAGTGTCAGCTGAACGGGATTTTAGAGGTTAGACAGTCAAACATTTTCAATAGTTCATTGATTCTGTGTGATGTACCCCGCGTAAATGAATATTTGATGTGAACGGTCCACCAAAAGAACGAAGATATAGATGTGTAGTGGAGAATATCTGAGTATATTGACTGGCTGCATCACAGACTGGTATGGAAGCACCAACGCTCTTGTGTGAAAGCTCCTATAAAAAGTAGTGGATACGCTCCAGTCCATCACAGGTAAAGCCCTCCCCACATTGAGCACCTCTACACGGAGCGCTATCACGGGAAGCAGCATCCATCATCAGTGACCCTCACCACCCAGGTCATTCTCTCTTCTCACTGCTGCCATCAGGAAGAAGGTACAGGAGCCTCAGGACTCATGTCACCAGGTTCAGGAACAGTTATTACCCCTCAACCATCAGGCTCTTGAACCAAAGGGGATAACTTCACTCAAATTCACTTACCCCATCACTGAAATGTTCCCACTACCCAAGGACTCACTTTCAAGGACTCCTCATCTCATTCTCCAGATTTATTGTTTGCTTGTTTATTTATTATTTCTTCATTTTGTATTTGCACTGTTTGCTGTCTTTCGCACGCTAGTTGAATATCCACGTTGGTGCAGTCTTTCATTGAATCCATTCTGGTTATTATTCCGGAATGGATTTATTGAGAATCAGAATCAGGTTTATTATCACCGGCATATGACGTGAAATTTGTAGCAGCAGTTCAATGCAATACATAATACAGAAGAAAAAAATAATAAATAAATCTTATTCCGTATACTTTATACAGTATATGTATATTGAATAGATTAAAAATCATGCAAAAAACAGAAATACTATATATTTTTTAAAAAGTGAGAGTGTCCAAGGTTCAATGGCCATTCAGGAATCGGATGGCAGAGGGGAAGAAGCTGTTCCTGAATCGCTGAGTGTGTGCCTTCAGGCTTCTGTACCTCCTACCTGATGGTAACAGTGAGAAAAGAGCATGCCCTGGGTGCTGGGGGTCCTTAATAATGGAAGCCCTTAAGACAATACATCTCAGGGTTGTATATGGTAACATATATGTACTTTGATAGTAAACTTACTTTGAACTTTGAGCCTCAGAATCAAGGTTATTATGACTGGCATCTGTTGTGAAATGTATTGCTTTGTGGAAGCAGTACAGTGCAAGGCGTGAAGGTGACAATAATGTATAAAAATAAATAGGTAGTGCAAAAAGACAGAGGAGTGGTGAGGTGGTGTTCATGGATTCATGAACCGTTCATACATCTGATGGCAGAGGGGAAGAGTCTGTTTCTGAAACATCGAGTGTGCACCTTTAGGCTCCCTTACCTTCTCCCCGATGGTAATAATGAGGGGAGGGTAAGTCCCAGGCGACGTGGGTCCTTAATGGCGCCTGTGATCTTTTTGAGGCATTGCCGTTTGAAGATGTCCTTGCTGGTGGGGAGGCGAGTGCCCATTATGGGGCTGGCTGAGCTTATAAACCTCTGCAGATTTTCCTGATCCTGTGGCATAAAATTGTTTTCTTTTAAATTAACCTAATTTTTTTTTAATGGTTTTCAATAAAGCGTAATGCCACCATCTGCAGAAAGGCTCAGTCATGAAAAGATAATTTAGTGCTTGTGATGTACTGAAATAATCTCTTAATGGAGTACAGCAGATGCAAAATGTTGTGGGATTCATTCAGCTGAAGGGGAAATGGCTAAGGGGCCTGCTTCCAGTTAATAATGCAAAGCTGCTTTTGTTATAGAGAGAGAGGGGTGATTTTGGAGGATTTTAAAGGCTGGAACAAGAGAGCAAAACGTGTATAAAATCAGGAGGGGCATGGATAGAGTGAATGCATATTGTCTCTTCTTCAAAGTTCAACGTAAACTTATTATCAAAGTACACACAGTACATGTCACCATATACAACCCTGAGATTAATTTTCTTGCGGGCATACTCAATAAATCAAAAAACAATAATGGTAGTGGTGATAGGTGTCCGTCATATCCGACATTGACAGGAAACCTGTGCAGAGAGCTTTTAAAGTGGTAAAGTCGTTGCATTGGGGCAGTTCCACTCTCTTGATCTACAAAGTCCAAGTCCAGTGGTACGAACAAGCATCACAAGCTGGGGTCTTCCTTGGTCGCAGTGGATGACCATGCTTTGTCATGTCCTTTGCTCTTCACAGAGCATTGCAGTACCGCCTTCCTGGTCCATGGATCTCACTGTAGATCTAATAAGCATAATAGGATCATTGAAAGACCACACCAACAAGGTGGACAACCAGCGTGCAAAAGACAACAAACACTGCAAATACAAAAAGAATGAAAAAACAATAATAATGATAAATAATTAAGCCATAAATATCAAGAACGTGCTATAAAGAATCCTTGAAAGTGAGTCCATTGGTTGTGGGAACAGTTCATGATGGAACAAGTAAAGTTGAGTGGTTATCCTTAGACAACACAAACACCTACGTCAGGGTGCTGTTCATCGACTATAGCTCAGCATTTAATACCATCATTCCCACAATCCTGATTGAGAAGTTGCAGAACCTGGGCCTCTGTACCTCCCTCTGCAATTGGATCCTTGTCTTCCTAACTGGAAGACCACAATCTGTGCAGTTTGGTGATAACATATCCTCCTCGCTGACAATCAACACTGGTGCACCTCAGGGGTGTGTGCTTAACCCACTGCTCTACTCTCTGTATACACATGACTGTGTGGCTAGGCATAGCTCAAATATCATCTACAGATATACTGATAATACAACCATTGTTGATAGAATCTCAGGTGGTGACAAGAGGGCGTACAGGAGTGTGATATGCCAACTAGTGGAATGGAGCCAAAGCAACAACCTGGCACTCAACGTCAGTAAGACGGAAAAGCTGATTGTGGACTTCAGGAAGGGTAGGATGAAGGAACACATACCAATGCTCATAGAGGGATCAGAAGTGGAGAGAGTGAGCAGCTTCAAGTTCCTGGACGTCAAGATCTAACCTGGTCCCAACATATTGATGTAGTTATAAACATAGAAACATAGAAAATAGGTGCAGGAGTAGGCCATTCGGCCCTTCGAGCCTGCACCGCCATTCAGTATGATCATGGCTGATCATCCAATTCAGAACCCTGTACCTGCCTTCTCTCCATACTTCCTGATCCCTTTAGCCACAAGAGCCATATCTAACTCCCTCTTAAATATAGCCAATGATCTGGCCTCAACTGTTTCCTGTGGCAGAGAATTCCACAGATTCACCACTCTCTGTGTGAAGAAGTTTTTCCTCATCTCGGTCTTAAAAGGCTTCCCCTTTATCCTCAAACTGTGACCCCTCATTCTGGACTTCCCCAACATCGGGAACAATCTTCCTGCATCTAGCCTGTCCAACCCCTTTAGGATTTTATACGTTTCAATAAGATCCCCCCGTCAATCTTATAAATTCCAACGGGTATAAGCCTAGTCACTTCAGTCTTTCATCATATGAAAGTCCAGCCATCCCAGGAATCAATCTGGTGAACCTTCTTTGTACTCCTAAAGAAGGCAAGACAGTGGCTATACTTTATTAGGAGCTTGAAGTGATTTGGCATGTCAACAAATACACTCAAAAACTTCTATAGTTGTACCGTGTAGAGCATTCTGACAGGCTGCATCACTGTCTGGTATGGAGGGGCTACTGCACAGGACTGAAAGAAGCTGCAGAAGGTTGTAAATCTAGTCAGGTCCATCTTGGGCACGAGCCTACAAAGTACCTAGGACATCTTTAGGGAGCGGTGTCTCAGAAAGGCAGCTTCCATTGTTAAGGATCTCCAGCAGCCAGGGCACGCCCTTTTCTCACCGTTACCATCAGGCAGGAGGTACAGAAGCCTGAAGGCACACACTCAGCGATTCAGGAACAGCTTCTTCCCCTCTGCCATCCGATTCCTAAATGGACACTACCTCACTTTTTAAAAAAATATATAGTATTTCTGTTTCTGCATGTTTTTTAAAATCTATTCAATATATGCAATTGATTTACTTGTTTATTATTATTGTTTTATTTTTTTTTCTCTCTGCTAGATTATGTATTGCATTGAACTGCTGCTGCTAAGTTAACAAATTTCACGTCACATGCCGGTGATAATAAACCTGATTCTGATTCTGATCCTGATCCTGGTTCAGGAGCCTGATGGTTTAATCTGGTGGTTCCTGAACCTGGTGGTGTGAGTTCTAAGGCTCCTGCTCCTGAACCGGGTGGTGTGAGTTCTGAGGTTCCTGCTCCTGAACCTGGTGGTGTGAGTTCTGAGGCCTCTGTTCCTGAACCTGGTGGTGTGAGTTCTGAGGCTCCTGTTCCTGAACCTGGTGGTGTGAGTTCTGAGGCTCCTGTTCCTGAACCTGGTGGTGTGAGTTCTGAGGCTCCTGTTCCTGAACCTGGTGGTGTGAGTTCTGAGGCTCCTGTTCCTGAACCTGGTGGTGTGAGTTCTGAGGCTCCTGTTCCTGAACCTGGTGGTGTGAGTTCTGAGGTTCCTGTTCCTGAACCTGGTGGTGTGAGTTCTGAGGCTCCTGTACCTTCTTCCTGATGGCAGAAGCAAGCAGTGAGCATGACCTCGGTGGTGGGAGTCTCCAGTGATGGATGTCACTTTCCTGCGATGGTGCTCCATGGAGACACGCTCAGTGGCAGAGGGCTTTACCTGGGACGGACTGGGCCATCTGCACTTCTTTTTGTATGATTTTAAAGTCTGGAATGAGAGAGCATTGGTTTATGCCAACATATTTAATGGAAACACAAGGGGACTCTTTTGCACCCAGGGGGTGGCCCATATATGGTATGAACTATCACAGGAAGTGAGTGTGGCAGGTACATTAACAACATATAAAAGCCATTTAGATGTACAGAAATAGGACAGATGTAGAGGGAGATGGACCAGAGGTAGGGAAATGGGCCTAGCTTAGCTGGGCATCTTGGTCAGCCAGCAGCGTAGCCTACAGAAAATTTGCGAAGTTATTGCCGGGACTTGAGGACCTGAGTGATAGGGAAAGGTTAAACAGGTTCGGACTTTATTCCCTGTATCGTAGCTGAATGAGGGGAGATTTGATAGAGGTGTACTAAATTATAAGGGGTATAGATAGGGTAAATGCAAACAGGCTTTTTCCACTGAGGTTGAGCAAGTCTAGAACTAGATGTCATGGGTTAAGGGTTAAAGGTGAAATGTTTGAGGGAGCATGAGGGGAAACCTTCACTCAAAAGGTGGTGAGAGTGTGGAGCAAGCTGCTTGCAGAGGTGGTGGATGTGATGTCTCTTATCATCTTATATTACCTCTGTCAAGTCACCTCTCATCCTCCTTCGCTCCAAAGAGAAAACTCTTAGCTCGTTCAGCCTATCCTCATAAGACATGTTCTCTAATCCTGGTAACTCTCCTCTGCACCCTCTCTTAATCTTCCATGTCTTTCCTATAATGAGTTGACCAGAATTGACCACATTCTTCCAAGTGTGGTCTAAACAGGGTTTTATGGAGCTGCAACATTACCTTGTGCTTCTTGAACTCAGTCCCTGGACTAATGACGATCAACACACCATATGCCTTCTTAATAACCCTCTCAACTTGTGTGGCTACTTTTAGGGATCTATGGGCGTGGACCCTAAGATCCTTTTGTTCCTCAACACTGCTAAAAATCCAAACACCAGGCACCTTATGTTGAACACTGGCATTCTGGAATCTTAATTAGTACATTTGCAAAATTTTAAAAATGTTGTGTTGCTGTATTTACATAAGAGATCATGTGATATGGCAGGCAGGTGACAGGACTTCTCTCTCCTTCCAAAAAGAACCTTCAGTTGATGGCTGTAGATTATTTCAGGAATATTCCACTGTTGAAGTGAGTCTATTACAATGTCGTATCTGCTTCTGCACTTTCATTGGCTAGGAAGCTGTTTTCCAGAACCACACATCTTAAATCCTGCTGGTTTGATTAATGCCTGGTGCATTCTCTGTTACAGAAATTGATCTCAGATGAGTCCATTTTGTGCAACGAAAATGTACTTAACTTCTTCTCACCCAGTGACCGAGACTACATTGGGCTGCTAACGTCACTGGTTCCTGAGGAGGATGAGGTATGACCACGGGAAGTGGAAAATTTCTTCCCTTTCATTCTGAACCTGGTGAACAAGTTTTTTAAAGAAACCTTAGACTAAGTAGTAAGTCTGCACTATCCGTGTAGAATACAGACAGGAAGTATCTGTGTGAGGCCGGTGTTCTGTGCTCGGTGTCAGATGTGGGAAGTCCTGGAGACTCTCAGCCTCCCGGACGGCCACATCTGCGCCAGGTGCGTCGAGCTGCAGCTCCTTAGGGACTGGGTTAGGGAACTGGAGCTGCAGCTCGATGACCTTCATCTGGTCAGGGAGAGTGAGGAGGTGATAGAGAGGAGCTACAGGCAGGTAGTCACACCGGGACCTCTGGAGACAGAGAAGTGGGTAACAGTCAGGAGAGGGAAGGGCAAGAGTCAGAGGCTAGAGAGCACCCCTGTGGCTGTTCCCCTTGACAAGAAGTACTCCTGTTTGAGTACTGTTGGGGGGCGGGGGGACGGCCTACCTGAGGGAAACAGTGGCTGCACCTCTGGCACAGAGTCTGGCCCTGTGGCTCAGAAGGGTAGGGAAAGGAAGAAGGCAGCAGTGATAGGGGACTCTATAGTTAGGGGGTCAAGAGAGGCGACTCTGTGGATGCAGGAAAGAAACTCAGATGGTAGTTTGCCTCCCAGGTGCCAGGGTACGGGATGGTTCTGATCGCGTCCACGAAGTGGGAAGGAGAACAGCCAGAAGTCGTGGTACATACTGGTACCAATGACATAGGCAGGAAAAGGAAAGAGGTCCTGAAAACAGATTTCAGGGAGTTAGGAAGGAAGTTGAGAAGCAGGACCTCAAAGGTAGTCATCTCAGATTGCCGGGGGGAGGGGGTGGTGTGGGAACCGAATTGAAGAGACGGAGGAAGAGGCGGTTGGCTCACAAATAGAGAAAGCTTGGAGACAGTGCGAGAGGAAGGATAGGCAGGTGATAGAGAACGAATGCACTCAGACTGATGGTTTGAGACGTGTCTATTTTAATGCAAGGAGTATAATGAACAAAGCAGATAAGCTTAGAGTGTGGATCAGTACTTGGAGCTATGATGTTGGGGCCATTACAGAGACTTGGATAGTTCAGGGACAGGAATGGTTACTTAGAGTACCAGGCTTTAGATGTTTCAGAAAGGACGGGGACGGAGGCAAAAGAGGTGGGGGCGTGGCACTGTTGATCAGAGATAGTGTCACGGCTGCAGGAAAGGAGGAAGCCAAGGAAGGGGAAGAAGCCAGGGAACCAGCATTGGATAGAAGAACGTCCATTTAGAACAGGGATGAGGGGGAATTTCTTCAGCCAGAGAATGGTGAATCTGTGAAATTCATTGCCACCAATGACTGTGGAGGCCAAATCAATGGGTTTATTTAAAGAGGTGGTTGATAGATTTTTGATTAGTAAAGGTGTCAGAGCTTACAGGAAAATGGGGCTGAGAGGGAAAATAAATCACACATGATCAAATGACAGACTGAACGGACTAATTCTGTTTCAATGCTTAAAGTCACATGGAGAAAACATGTCAACGATAACAGTGTTCAATCAATAAATGCTCACAGTAACATAGAAACATAGAAAACCTACAGCACAATACAGACCCTTCGGCCCACAATGCTGTGCCGAACATGTCCTTACCTTAGAAATTACCTAGGGTTACCCATAGCCCTTTGTTTTTCTAAGTTCCATGTACCTATCCAGGAGTCTCTTAAAAGACCCTGTCGTATCTGCCTCCATCACCATCGCCAGCAGCCCATTCCACACACTCACCACTCTGCGTAAAAAAACTTACCCCTGACATCTCCTCTGTACCTACTTCCAAACACCTTAAAACTACATCCTCTCCTGTTAGCCATTTCAGCCCTGGGAAAAAGCCTCTGACTATCCACACGATCAATGCCTCTCATTATCTTGTACACCTCTATCAGGTCACCTCTCATCCTCTGTCGCTCCAAGGAGAAAAGGCCGAGTACACTCAACCTATTCTCATAAGGCATGCTCCCCAATCCAGGCAACATCCTTGTAAATCTCCTCTGCACCCTTTCTATAGTTTCCAAATTCTTCCTGTAGTGAGGCAACCAGAACAGAGAACAGTACTCCAAGTGGGGTCTGACCAGGGTCCTATATAGCTGTAACATTACCTCTCAGCTCTTAAACTCAATCCCATGATAGATGAAGGCCAATGCACTGTATGCCTTCTTAACCACAGAGTCAACCTGTGCAGCTGCTTTGAGTGTCCTATGGACTCGGACCCCAAGATCCCTCTGATCCTCCACACTGCCAAGAGTCTTACCATTAATACTATATTCTGCCATCATATTTGACCTACCAAAATGAACCACCTCACACTTATCTGGGTTGAACTCCATCTGCCACTTCTCAGCCCAGTTTTGCATCCTATCAATGTCCCGCTGTAATCTCTGACAGCCCTCCACACTATCCACAATACACCCAACCTTTTTGTCATCAGCAAATTAACTAACCCATCCCTCCACTTCTTCATCCAGGTCATTTATAAAAATCACTAAGAGTAGGGGTCCCAGAACAGATCCCTGAGGCAATACGGCCAGTCTACAACCACTCTTTGCCTTCTGTGAGCAAGCCACAAAGCAATGTCCCCTTGGATCCCATGCCTCTTTACTTTCTCAATAAGCCTTGCATGGGGTACCTTATCAAATGCCTTACTGAAATCCATATACACTACATCTACTGCTCTACCCTCATCAATGTGTTTAGTCACATCCTCAAAAAATTCAATCAGGCTCGTAAGGCACGACCTGCCTTTGACAAAGCCATGCTGACTATTCCTAATCATATTATACCTCTCCAAATGTTCATAAATTCTGCCCCTCAGGATCTTTTCCATCAACTTACCAACCACTGAAGTAATACTTACTGGCCTATAATTTCCTGGGCTATCTCTACTTTCTTTCTTGAATAAGGGAACAACATCCGCAAATCTCCAGTCCTCTGGAACCTCTCCTGTCCCCATTGATGATGCAAAGATCATCGCCAGAGGATCAGCAATCTCCTCCCTCACCTCCAACGGTAACCTGGGGTACTTCTCGTCCGGTCCCAGTGACATCCAACTTGATGCTTTCCAAATGCTCCAGCACATCCTCTTTTTTAATATCTACATGCTCAAGCTTTTCAGTCTGCTGTAAGTCATCCCTACAATCAACAAGATTCTTTTCCGTAGTGAGTACTGAGGCAAAGTACTCATTAATTACCTCTGCTATCTCCTCCAGTTCCATACACACTTTTCCACTGTCACACTTGATTGGTCCTATCCTCTCACATCTTATCCTCTTGTTCTTCACATACTTGTAGAATGCCTTGGGGTTTTCCTTAATCTTGTCCGCTAAGGCCTTCTGGCTCTCCTAATTTAATTCTTAAGCTCCTTCCTGCTAGCCTTATAATCTTCTAGATCTCTATCATTACCTAGTTTTTTGAACCTTTCGTAAGCTTTTCTTTTCTTCTTGGCTAGATTTACAAGTGTCTCAGCACAAAACATTGTCTGTTTGTTTCTCTCCATGGATGCTGCCTGAGCTGCTGTGTTCCTCCGGCATTTTGTGTGTGTTGTTCTTTACATTTTCATCCACTCTTACTTCCTTTTCTTGTGGGGATCATCTTCTGGCCTCTTACCAATTATTAATATTTTATATTCTAATTTAATGAGCACAATACTTTCAGAATGTTCCACTGTATGTTTCTGTTGTCACAAGATTATTACAAGCAATAAAAAGAGCATTTGACACATCTTAGGTCACTTAGGAAGATTCTTTAAACCACTCTGGCCCCACCTCTCTAATTATATGTTTGCTTACGAAGGAACCTAATTTTCTGCAGCGTTCTGCGAAATTATTAATGTCTTAAAATGTACGAAAAATGTCACCTGAGTATTCTTTCACAAAGTTTGGCAAGGAGACTTTGGAGCAGCTGGCCAAAGTTTAGTCAAAGAGTTTGATTTTAAGGTGCATCGGAAAGAAGTAAATTGTAATGCTTAGGAGCTTGGCAGCTGGGTGTCGAGGTTGTGTAAGAAGTGAGAGGAGCTGAAAGAATGAGTTGCATTCTTGTGGAGTTGGAGGAGGTTGTGTCTGGGAAGACAGTTAACAGCCTTTAAGTGATTATCTGTGCAAAGTTATTATTCATGAAGTGCGAAACTTAGGGCTCCATGATCATTTCTGTGTCGTGTTTCTTTTCTCATGTCTGCTACATAATCACAGGAAACTGACGCGGAGAGCAATACTTCAGAGAGCCCACATGACAAAGATCTGGATGATGGGGACGATGCTGTAGGACTTGCCAACACTAGCCCATCAAACACGGAAGCCCAGGACACAGATTCTGCCGAATCATTTCCTTCCACAGTAAACTATGAGGATACAGATGCTGAGGTTTCCTTCAAGGCCTTGCCCTTCAGCCCTGACAATGAAGATGTGAAAAAATACAGTGTCCGTCACAAAAAGCAAAGCTCAGGAGTTTCTGAAAGACTTACTGAAACGCCTGAAGGAATTGCAGGCCACATCCATAAGCTCCTGGAAGAAATATTACGGATAGGTGAATCTTTATTTTTTTCTTCCTAATGCATTACTTCCTAATTAAATGGTTTTGTCTGTTGTGGATAGGTTGAGCAAGTTAAGCCTTTACTCCTTGGAGAGAAAGAGGATGAGAGGTGACTTGATAGAGGTGTACAAGATGATAAGGGGCAGAGTTAGGCTGTAGTGGACAGCCAGAGACTTTCTCCCAGGACGGAAATGGCTAATATGAGAGGGCATAATTTTACGGGGATTGGAGGAAAATACAGGGGGGATGTCAGAGGTAGTTATTTTACAGAGAGTAGGGGGAAAGGCAAATACATCAGCGACATTTAAGAGGCACAGGGGTGAAAGAAAAATGGAGAGCTACTTGAGAAGGAAGGGTTATATTGATCTTAGAGTAGATTTAAAGGTTATCACAACATTGTGGGCCGAAGGGCCTGTTCTGCATGGTACTGTTCTGTGTTCCATATTCATGACAATATTGTCCATTTTAGTACAACAAGCTGAAGACAGATCTCAATGGACTTTTTGTGTTGGACACACACCTTCCTTTAAGAATTGTAGCATTTGACCCCAAGTATATAATGAAAACAAAACAAAGGAGATTGTATGGTACATAAACAACAATGTCAACAATTTGAAGTTCCAGTGTTGACTTTTATGCATAAAAATATATCACACATATTTTATAACAGAAGATTCAAGTTTACTTGCCATGTGTACATGGAAATACACATTGAAAGGCATCATTTGCATTAACAACCAACACGCCCGGGGACCACACGTTCCAGTGCCCACAATGCTGGGCGGAACAACACAGAACACAACAAGCAACAACCTACAACAGCAAAAATAAACTCCATTCCTCCCTCCCACTCACACACAAACACAGACCTTTAAACTCAGGAGAGGTCTCTGGCTACAGTTTCCTGTGCAGACACCGAGCTTTGACCTCCCCAGTGGACTTGCAGACATCCACTGACTCTATATTTGAAACTATATCTGCTACTTTTGTGATTGAGAGAACAAAACCATTGATAAACAGTTTGCACAGTTAGGCTGAAAATAAGGCAACCTTACAGGATGGAAAAATGCAATGACTACCTCCTCTTGGTAATATGCATATTACAGATTAAAGTAAAGTAAAGGCATCCGTTAGTCTTGCGAGACCATGGATCTGCAGCTGGAAAGTCTTCACTCTCCAGGGCGCAGGCCTGGGCAAGGTTATATGGAAGACCAGCAGTTGCCCATGCTGCAAGTCTCCCCTCTCCACGACACCGATGTTGTCCAAGGGAAGGGCATTAGGACCCATACAGCTTGGCACCAGTGTCGTCGCAGAGCAATGTGTGATTAAATGCCTTGCTCAAGGACACAACACGCTTCCTCGGCTGGGGCTCGAACTCACGCCCTTCAGGTTGCTAGTCCAATGCCTTAACCACTTGGCCACGTGCCCACAAAATAATATTACAGATTATTCAAGAGGAATTTGTAGAGCGAATTAAAGAGTTCTTTCAGTGTTAGTTATATGTTCTGACTGATGGCAGTACATTTCATCATCATCTTCGTGGATCGTGTCATATGATGTAGGTGATCATGGTCTCATGACCATGATTTTTCCACAGAAGTGATCTACCATTGCCTTCTTCTGGGCAGTGTCTTTACAAGACGGGTGACCCCAGCCATTATCGATACTCTTCAGAGATTGTCTGCCTGGTGTCAGTGGTCACATAACCAGGACTTGTGATATGCACCAGCTGCTCGTACGACCATCCACTACCCACTCCCTTGTCTTCACGTGGCCTTACTAAGGGGGCTAAGCAGGTGCTACACCTTGCCCAAGGGTGACCTGCAGACTGGTGGAGAGAAGGACTGGCTTACACCTCCTTTGGTAGAGACGTATCTCCACCTGGCCACCCAGGTAACACAACAGCAAGCGAATAAGCAAGCTGATTGAAGTCAGGATGTTCACTCCCTGCCCCTGGGATGTGTCTGTGCTGAGAAACTTCTCGCCACTTAATGTGTCCACTGCTGTTGTTTTTAACTGGCATCTAGTTTGTCCTAGTACTGCTCTCGCATACAGAAGTATAGAAGCTAAGTTTGATTCCCCTGACTGTGGGAATGCAAGGATATTAATCAACATATAATTGTTCAGTTCTGGTCACCTCACTATAGGAAGGATAGAAACATAGAAACATAGAAAATAGGTGCAGGAGTAGGCCATTCGGCCCTTCGAGCCTGCACCGCCATTTATTATGATCATGGCTGATCATCCAACTCAGAACCCCGCCCCAGCCTTCCCTCCATACCCCCTGACCCCCGTAGCCACAAGGGCCATATCTAACTCCCTCTTAAATATAACCAATGAACTGGCCTCAACTGTTTCCTGTGGCAGAGAATTCCACAGATTCACCACTCTCTGTGTGAAGAAGTTTTTCCTAATCTCGGTCCTAAAAGGCTTCCCCTCTATCCTCAAACGGCGGCCCCTCGTTCTGGACTTCCCCAACATCGGGAAGAATCTTCCTGCATCTAGCCTGTCCAATCCCTTTAGGATCTTATACATTTCAATCAGATCCCACCTCAATCTTCTAAATTCCAACGAGTACAAGCCCAGTTCATCCAGTCTTTCTTCATATGAAAGTCCTGCCATCCCAGGAATCAATCTGGTGAACCTTCTTTGTACTCCTTCTATGGCAAAGATGTCTTTCCTCAGATTAGGGGACCAAAACTGCACACAATACTCCAGGTGTGGTCTCACCAAGGCCTTGTACAACTGCAGTAGTACCTCCCTGCTCCTGTACTCGAATCCTCTCACTATAAATGCCAGCATACCATTTGCCTTTTTCACCGCCTGCTGTACCTGCATGCCCACTTTCAATGACTGGTGTATAATGACACCCAGGTCTCATTGCACCTCCCCTTTTCCTAATCGGCCACCATTCAGATAATAATCTGTTTTCCTATTTTTGCCACCAAAGTGGATAACTTCACATTTATCCACATTAAATTGTATCTGCCATGAATTTGCCCACTCACCCAACCTATCCAAGTCACCCTGCATCCTCTTAGCATCCTCCTCACTGCTAACACTGCCACCCAGCTTCGTGTCATCCGCAAACTTGGAGATGCTGCATTTAATTCCCTCATCCAAGTCATTAATATATATTGTAAACAACTGGGGTCCCAGCACTGAGCCTTGCGGTACCCCACTAGTCACCGCCTGCCATTCTGAAAAGGTCCCGTTTATTCCCACTCTTTGCTTCCTGTCTGCTAACCAATTCTCCACCCACACCAATGCCTTACCCCCAATACCGTGTGCTTTAAGTTTGCACACTACTCTCCTGTGTGGGATGTGGAAGCTCTAGAGAGGGTGCAGAGGAGATTTACCGGGATGCGACCCGGATTGGAGAAAATAACCTAGGAGGATAGGTAGAGCAAGCCAGGGCTTTTCTTTTTGGAATGAAGGAGGATGAGAGGTGACTTGATAGAGGTGTACAAGATGATAAGGGACGTAGATCAAGTGGACAGCCAGAGACCGTTTTCTCCGGGAAAGAAAGGGCTAGTAGGGAGAGTGATACAAGCATGGAACGCAGTGGTGGTGGAGGCAAAATCATCAGGGACCAAACTGGGCTTGTTTTTGGACGGCAGTGAGCCCCCGGTTCCTCATCTTTGTACTAAATTCCTGTGGTTACCTTCTTTTAAAATAGCAATATATTTGTGCTCTGAATGAATGTGATTTCCATCAATTTTACTCACAAATATATTTTTCTTTTGCAGAGCACCATAATTTAAAGATAACTTTTGTAATGCAAGTGGCAAAATATATCCTGCCAATGAAAAAGAAGTAAGTGGCTCATGATTAATGCATCAGACTAATGGCTTATGGATTTATTTGTCTGTCACTTAGGGAATTAGCACACACTACTGTGCACATATACAGTATATAGCTAGGACGTCTAAGACAGTTGCACAGTACTATAGTAATTTTATGTATTGCACTGTACTGCTGCCACAAAAAAAACGAGTTTCCTGACACATCTGAGTGATTATAGATCTTATTCTGATATGGGTATCCATCGTGGACTGAGAGTGGGAAGGGGGCAGGAAACATAGAAACATAGAAAATAGGTGCAGGAGTAGGCCATTCGGCCCTTTGAGCCTGCACCGCCATTCAGTACGATCATGGCTGATCATCCAACTCAGAACCCTGTACCTGCCTTCTCTCCATACCCGCGATCCCTTTAGCCACAAGGGCCATATCTAACTCCCTCTTAAATATAGCCAATGAACTGGCCTCAACTGGTTCCTGTGGCAGAGAATTCCACAGATTCACCACTCTCTGTGTGAAGAAGTTTTTCCTCATCTCAGTCCTAAAAGGCTTCCCCTTTATCCTCAAACTGTGACCCCTCGTTCTGGACTTCCCCAACATCAGGAACAATCTTCCTACATCTAGCCTGTCCAATCCCTTTAGAATTTTATACGTTTCAATAAGATCCCCCCTCAATCTTCTAAATTCCAGAGAGTATAAGCCTAGTCGATCCAGTCTTTCATCATATGAAAGTCCTGCCATCCCAGGAATCAATCTGGTGAACCTTCTTTGTACTCCCTCTATGACAAGAATGTCTTTCCTCAGATTAGGGGACCAAAACTGCACACAATACTCCAGGTGTGGTCTCACCAAGGCCTTGTACAACTGCAGTAGTACCTCCCTGCTCCTGTACTCGAATCCTCTTGCTATGAATGCCAGCATACCATTCGCCTATTTCATCGCCTGCTGTACCTGCATGCCCACTTTCAATGACACCCAGGTCTCGTTGCACCTCCCCTTTTCCTAATCGGCCACCATTCAGATAATAATCTGTTTTCCTGTTCTTGCCACCAAAGTGGATAACCTCACATTTATCCACATTAAATTGCATCTGCCATGAATTTGCCCAGGAAGAGGGGAATCATGGTTGGGAAAAGGGGAGGGAGCAGGAAGCACCTGAGAGACGTTCTGTAATGACCAATAAACCAATTGTGCGGAGTCACTGACCTTGCCTGGTCTCCCAGGGCTGCGTGTTCTGCACCCGTGCCACCCCCTGCCCCAGCACTCCTTCTCTGCCACCTGTCCCACAACCCACCCTCACCATTCCCAGCATCGTTTGCTCCCACCAGATTCACAGACTTGCTCTCCGCTCCACGTTGACAAATACAGTACTGTGCAGCAGTCTTAGGTACCCTAGTTATAAATATATGTTTCCTGTGACTTTAGCTCATCAGAATCATGTTTGTTATCACTGACTTGTCTGTCATGGTTCTGTTGTTTTGTGGCAGCAGTGCAGTATAAAGACACGGTAGCATAGCAGTTAGTGCGACACTATTACAGCTCAGGGCGGTTTGGAGTTTGGAGTTCGATTCTGACGCCATCTGTTAAGGAGTTTGTACGTTCTCCCCGTGAACCGTGTGGGTTTCCTCCAAGCGCTTGGGTTTCATCCATATACTGGTTAGTTGGTTAATTGGTCGTTATGGCACTAGATAGGTGGGTTGCTGGGTGATGCACCTTGTTGGGGCCAGAAAGGCCAGTTCCATGCTGCATCTCTAAATAAATAAATAGAAATCGTGCAACAGAAAGGAACAACGTGGTGGTGTTCATGGACAATTCAGAAGTCCATTGTCGTGGGGGAAAAGGCTATTCCTAAATTGTTAACTGTGTGTCTTCAGGCTCCTGTACGTCCTCCGTGGTGGTAGTACAGGTGTGCGCCGCTTAACGTCCATTCAGGCAACGTCCTATCACGTATACGTCCGTAGGCCCAATCGGAGAATGTGACGTAGCGGACGTAACCCATCTCGTGTATCGCGTGTCTCTTGAGAGTAGTAGCGTTATCTCTCTGTTTAATTTTCTTTCGAAAATATTACCCTAAAGCGCATCATGGCTTCCAAACGCAGCAAGACCACTCCTAGCGATTTGGCAACGAAACAGAAGGTTATTAAAACAATACGAAGATGGAAAACCAGTGAATGCTATTGCTCGGGATTTAGGCATGTCGCACTCAACAATCACAACGATCATGAAAAACAAAGAAAAAATTCTCGAAGCTATTAAAGGATTGGCTTCACTGAAAACTACAAGGCTCATGAAGATGCGAGAGGGACCTATATCGGATATGGAGAAATTGCTAATGACATGGATTTAGTCAAGACCGGTACACTACAGTACTCCATATAGGTTTGCTAAGTATATAGTGTTCACACAACATTCAAATCACATAACGTCCAATTTCACAGAACGTACCGTGGACGTTAAGCGACGCATACCTGTAATGAGGACACCGGATGTCCTGGACGGTGAGGGTCCTTCGTGATGGTGCCACCGTCTTGAGTCACTGCCTCTTGAAGATGTCCTCGGTGGAGGGGAGGGTTTTGCCTGTGATGGAGCTGGCGGAGCTACAACCGTCTGCAGCCTGTAGTGATCCTGTGCACATCCACACCAAGCTGCGGAGCAGCCAGTCAGAACGCTCTCCACCATACGTCTGTAGAAATTTGAAAGGGTTTTTGGGTAACATACCAAATCGCCTCAAACTACGGACAAATTAGAGCTGTCAGTGTGCCTTCTTCGTGATCGCGTCAGCGCGCTGGGCCCAGGATCAATCCCCGAGATGTTGATGCCCGGGAACTTGAAGCTGCTCACAAACAAGAGAAGGTCTGCAGATGCTGGAAATCCAAGTCAACACACACAAGATGCTGAAGGAACTCAGCAGGCCAGGCGGCATTTATGGCAAAGAGTAAACAGTCAACATTTCGGGCCGGGACCCTTCAGCAGGATCTGAAGCTGCTTATCCTTTCCACTGCTGGTCTCTTAACGCTCTCCCGACTTCCACCAGCGGAAGTCCACACCCACTTCCTTGGTTACTCCTGATTCCTGCTCACAGCATGTGATAGCCTTAACATGAAAACAGGCATAAACACCACAAAATACTGGAAACACTCAGTATGTCAGCTAGCATCTGTAATCGTGCAGAAGTAACATTTCAATTCTGAATAGAATCTTCAAACTGAAACATTATCTGTATTTCTCTTTCTAGTTCAAATTGAAGTTCATTGTCATCTGACTATACATATAAACAACGAAACAACACAATGTTCCTCCAGACCATGGTGCACCCACAGAACATATATCACACACAAAACGAAATGTCATCACAATTAAGTTAATAAAATTGCTGATTGCGTCACCTCTGATCTGGGCCAACATTTACGTGCTGGGCAGCACCTAATTAATAAGCTTGTTTATTTCGGCTTTTTTCTTAAAGATGTGCTGGGTGCGTTCCCACTACCGCTGCACCACTGCATTCTTCATGGCATTGTATCGGTCCATGGTCCGGAAGTTTGGGACCAGTACACTAGACTAAGTGAGACAACACAAGGCTACACTAGACTATGTAAAACAACATAAAAACTGCACTAGACTACAGACCTGCACAGGACTACATTAAGTGCACAAAACAATGCAGGGCAGTACAATAAATAATAAACAAGACAATAGGCACTGTAGAGGACAAATTACAACATCATAATAAATGATGTAGATGTCAGTTTAGACTCTGAGTATTAAGGAGGCTGGTGGCCTGGGGGAAGAAATTGTTGTACAATCTGGTCGTGAGAGCCCGAATGCTTTGGTGCCTTTTGCCAGATGGCAGGAGGGAGAAGAATTTGTGTGAGGGGTGCCTGGGGTCCTTCACAATACTGTTAGCTTTGCCGGTGCAGCGTGTGGTGTAAATGTCTGTAATAGCGGGAAGAGAGACCCCGATGATCTTCTCAGCTGACCTCACTATCCGCTGCAGGGTCTTGCGATCCGAGACGGTGCAATTCCCGAACCAGGCCATGATGCAGCTGCTCAGGATGCTCTCAATACAACCTCTGTAGAATGTGGTGAGGATGGGGGGGGGGGCGTGGGCGATGGACTTCTCTCAGCCTTCACAGAAAGTAGAGACGCTGCTGGGCTTTCTTTGCTATGGAGCTGGTGTTGAGGGACCTGTTGAGATTCTCTGCCAGGTGAACGCCAAGAAATTTGGTGCTCTTAACGATCTCTACGGAGGAGCCGTCAATGTGGTCGCTCCGTGTCCTCCTGAAGTCAACAACCATCTCTTTTGTTTTGTTCACATTCAGGGACAGGTTGTTGGCTCTGCACCAGTCCGTTAGTCACTGCACCTCCTCTCTGTATGCTGACTCATCGTTCTTGCTGATGAGACCCACCACGGTCGTGTCATCGACGAACTTGATGATGTGGTTCGAGCTGTGTGTTGCAGCACGGTCGTGGGTCAGCAGAGTGAACAGCAGTGGACTGAGCACACAGCCCGGGGCGGGGGGCCTATGCTCAGTGTGATGGTGTTGGAGATGCTGCTCCCGATTCGGACTGACTGAGGTCTCCCAGTCAGGAAGTCTAAGATCCAGTTGCAGAGGGAGGTGTTCAGGCCCAGCTGTTTCAGCTTTCCAGTCAGGTGCTGAGGAATGATTGTGTTGACTGCTGAACTGAAGCCTATGAACAGCATTCGAACATATGTGTCTTTTTTGTCCAGGTGGGTGAGGGCCAGATGGGGGGTGATGGTGATGGCATCATCTGTTGAGCGGTTCTTCTCCAATTGTATGGGACTTTCCAGATTGAGCATGGAGTTACAAAGTGTTGTACGAAACTCGCAAACCATCACTGTTTTGCTGTGAAGTGCTGGCCAACATGTTTTGAATTTTTTTTGCTCCTGCAAGATTTTACGAAGTGACTGAAAATTAGAGTATGGGAATTTGTTCCAGCTAACACTATACTACAGTCACAAAATGCTGGTGAACGCAGCATCTATAGGAAGAATTACAGTCGACGTCTCGACTCAAAACGTCGACTGTACTTCTTCCTATAGATGCTGCCTGGCCTTCTGCGTTCCACCAGCATTTTGTGTGTGTTGCTTGAATTTCCAGCATCTGCAGATTTTCTCGTGTTTGCACTGTATTACAGTAGTGAATGGTAATAGAATGTGGGCCAGGCCCAGAAATAGCATAATTTTTTCAGTGCAGATTTCTCATGATATGCCAAATACAGAGGTGTCACATTGCATTTCAACAACTATAACACGCTTTGAGCAAAGTCTAAGGGAACGCAGGGTTAGCAGGAGATGAGATGATGCATGATCATTGCAATCATTTATGAGGCACTGAGGATCAATTGCTTATAATAAATAATTAATTTCCAAAATTAAGTCTACAATTCCTCAGCTGCCCCCCACCACTGCCTCTTCACCTTTATCGCCTTAATAGAAAGCCCCACTGCCCACTTTGGGAACCACTGGATTAGGGTAGGAGGGGAAAGGTCTAGAAGGGTCCTGAGGGGTAACTTCTTCACTCAGAGGGTGGTCCGTACATGGAATGAGCAGCCCCAGGAAGTGGTTGAGGCAGGTACAATAACAGTGTTTAAAGGATATTTGATTAGAGCAAGGGTTCCCAACCTGGGGCCCATGGCCTCTTGGTTAATGGCAGGGGTCCGTGGCATAAAAATGGCTGGGAACCCCTGGTCTTGAGGGATATAGGCCAGATGGGACTTGGTTTGTAAGCACCATGGTTAGCATGGTTGAGTCGGGTCTGTCTCTATGCTCTATGACTCCCTGACAGTGCAAATACCATTGCAGGAACTGAATAGAAAAATTGAGTGATTCAAGGTCATTACTTGGGACATATATTGGGACAAGTGTTACTTCCCTTCTTAGCACCTTTGTGGATGTGGTCAAAGCTTTGCTGCTTACTGCATGGGTTGCTTCATTTGCTGAGGAGCTGGAAACAGACTGAACATTGTGCAAGCAACTCTTCTGGCCTCCTGATGGAAGGAAGGACATTGAAGAAGCAGCTGATGGTGAAGATCGCTGCACCAGCTACTCCTGTAGTGATGTCTTAGTGCTGAGATAAGACCATAAGACGTAGAAGCAGAATTAGGCCATTCAGCCAATCGAGTCAACCACACCATTTATTTTCTCTCTCAATACCATCCTCCTGTCTTCTCCATGTAACCTTTGACTCTCTTGCTAATCAAGAACCTATCAACCTCCGCTTTAAATATACCCAAAATCTTGGCTTCCATAGTCATCCATGGCAATGAATTGGACGTTCTGGCTGAAGAAATTCTCCTCATCTCTGTCCTTACATAGTGAGGCTATGCCCTCTGATCCTAGACTCCCCCACTGTTAGAAACATCTTCTCAATACTCACTCGATCTAGGCCTTTCAATATTCGATAAGTTTCAATGAGATCCCCCACCACCCACCCCACATTCTTCTAAACTCAAGTACAAGCTGAGAGCCATCAAATGCTCCTCACACCGGTATATTAACCCTTTCATTCCTGGGATCATTCTCATGAACCTGCTTTGGACCTTCTCCAACGTCAGCACATCCTTTCATAGATAAGGGACCCAAAACTGCTCACAACACTCCAAATGCTGTCTGGGGCCTTATAAAGCCACAACATTTCATCCTTACTTTGAAATTCTAGTCCTCTTGGAATGAATGCTAACATTGCATTTGCCTTCCTTACTTAACCTGCAAGTTGACCTTTAGGGAGTCCTGCTCTAGGACACCAAGTCCCTTTGCACCTCCGATTTCTGAATTTGCTCTCTCATTTAGAAAATAGTCTATACTTTTATTCCTTCTACCAAACTGCATGACCATACACTTAGCCAGACTGTATTCCATCTGCCTCTCCATTGCCCATTTCACTAATCTGTTGAAGTTCTTCGTCAAACTCCCTGCGTCAACACCGCCTGCCCCTCAACCTTCCTTTGTATCATCCACAAACTTTGACTGAAAATAACCTGTCCCAATCCACACTTGCCAGATCATCTCTAATACCTGTACCACCAAAATTGGCCTTTCTCCAATTTGGAATCTCAACCCAAGGACCAGATCTGTCCTCTTCCATAATAACCTTGAAACTGATGGTGTTATGATCACTAGATGCAAAGTGTTTCCCGACATAGACTTGTGTCACCTGCCCTGTCTCGTTCCTTAATAGCAGATCAAGTCTCAGACACTCTCTCTCTGGGACTCCTATGTACTGATTAAGGGAACTTTCCAGAACAAATTTGACAAAAACTCTCATCCAGATATTTTACAGTATGGGAGCCCCAGTCAATATGTGGAAAGTTAAAATTACCTACCATCTTCTGTTTCTTGCAACAGTCTGCAATCTCTTTACGAATCCTCTAGATCCCAGTGGATGTTGGGTGGTCAATAATATAATCATATTAATGTGGTCATACCTTTCTTATTCCTCAGTTCTATCCGTAAAGCCTCACTAACCAAGCTCTCCAGTTTGTCCTAACCGAGCACTGCATATATACACGCAAACACGAGGAAATCTGCAGATGCTGGAATTTCAAGCAACACACATAAAAATTGCTGGTGAACGCAGCAGGCCAGACAGCATCTATAGGAAGAGGTACAGTCGACGTTTCAGGCCGAGACCCTTCGTCAGGACTAACTTAGTTTGTCCTGACGAAGGGTCTGACTGCTTATATACAAATAAGTTTATTTGGCCTCATAGTGGTAATACTATGTATATACACGTTCAGTGTTATACAAAGTATAATTCTGCATAGCTCTGGACGATTCTTTGTTCTGCAGTATTTTCTCATTGGTTAACTCTTATCTACAAATTTGAATGGAATTTTCCTTAGTCTGTAGTTTTTTTTAATCTATTCAATATACATAATTGATTTACTTGGTTTTTTTATTTTATTTATTACTATTTTTTTATTTTTTTCTCACTAGATTATGCATTGCACTGAACTGCTGCTGCTAAGTTAACAAATTTCATGTCACAAGCCGGTGATAATAAGCCTGATTCTGGTTCTTATATAAAGAGCCACAATTTTAAAAAAAGGGCATGGTAGCATTGTGGTTAGCACAACACTTTACAGTACCGGCAACAAGGGTTCAATTCCCACTGCTGTCTGTTAAGAAGTTTGTACGTTTTCCCTTTGACGGCGTGGGTTTTCTCCGAATTCTCTAGTTTCCCGACACAGTCCAAAGGTGAATTGGTGATTGTAAATTGTCGCATGATTAGGCGAGGGAATAGGGGGTTGCTGGGCATTGAGGCTTGAAGCAGTGGAAGGGTAAATCTACGTTTTATCTCAATAAGTAAGTGTTTGTTTGTGTGTCATCCAGACAGATCATTCTGCACATCAGTATGTCAAGGTAGCACATAAGGAAAGCAAAACAGACAGCAGAATATAATTTGATGGGTCCAGAGACAGTGCAGTACATCGCAAAGACAATACAATGCTTTGGCCATGAAAATGGCCAGGATTGAACGATCAGGAGTTCATCTTTAATATATGAGATGTCTGTTCAAGAGTCTTATCACAGCAGGATAGAAGCTGTCCCTGAGCCTCGTTGCTCAAGTCCTTAAGCATTTGTATTTTCTGTCCAACGGGAAGTGGGGAGAAGAGAGAATGACCAGGGTAAGAGGGGTCCTTGACTATGTTGACTGCTTTCTCAAGGCAGCGGTCAATGGAGGCGAGACACATGATAACAGGTTCAGGGACAGTTATTACCCTACAACCATCAGTCTGCCAATCCCCGTGGATAACTTCGCTCACCTCAACTCTGAACTGATTCCACAACCTACAGACTCACTTTTGAGGTCTCTACTGCTCATGTTTTCATCTGTCTATCTATCTACCGGTCTATTGTTTGCACAATTTGTCTTCATTTCAACACTGGTTGTTTATCAGTCTTTGCTGATGTATAGTTTTTTAAATAAATTCTATTGTATTTCTTTATTTTCCTGTAAATGCCTGCAAGAAAACGAATCTCAAGGTAGTATATGGTGACATATATGTACTTTGATGATAAATTTATTTCAACATTGAGACCAGGAGACATTGACAACTCTGCAATTTCTTGCAATCTAGCCATACG